>NC_090177.1:41984517-42117017 GCF_024679245.1 Pseudorasbora parva | reverse complement strand
ACAGTTGATCATGGGATGTTTAGTGAGAAAATGTCCATGTCAGTATAATCAAAGCCAGCGCAGAATGGCGGATTTTGTCAAAATATATCCGTTTGTCAGGTGTGTGCAACCCAGCAATCCTGTCAACAGATAGTCTTGTTTCAAGACTCTGCTAACATACTTCTATCAGCTGGAGAGTTTGACTGAGAATGCCAGAGAAGAGCAGAAACAGGAGACAAAGTGATGATGTTAAACAGAGCAGTTTATTGAAGTTGTGTACGTTTCAAAGCTCAGACTTCATCTAGATGTTACAACACTCATTGCTCTGACTTTGTCTGAACAACTCCAACAAGTGCCATTATACTAAGGGAAGAAGAATGGATAATGACTGCTTTACAACACTGTCCCATGAGGATCAAAATAAGAAACATCCCTTCAAACCACACAATTGTAAGATTAAACAATGATAGTAAGCATTGCAAGAGCAAGGAATTAAGTAAAAAAAGTAATATAAAATATAAAAGCATATAATGACATAAATGAATAATAATAAAATGAATAAATGATTGCTAATAAATGATAAATCAAATGACTATATAGATGACTAATGTTTATAAATCATTATGAAGTTATAAAGACAAAGAAAATAATCTTTAAAGTAATAAAGAAAATAAAACACCAATATATGGTTGCTTGAAAGTAAAAAAGGTTGTCCATGAAAGCCCTTAGATCCTTTGCCCCTGTCTTAATGGAAGAGTCGGAGAGCTCCGGTTCATGAGACACACTAGTAGCAACTCCTGATTGGCTTCCTAATGACCGCACCGTCTGCTTTTAATCACCCAGTGCCCCTCCAAATCCGTGATGGAGTGAAGTATTCACCCACGGTCTGCCTCTGATGGCTTTTCACTACACACCGTCTCATTTCCCAGTTCTCTCGACTCTTCCAACTAGACAGCCCCCTAACCAAAAATACGGTGTCACAGTGCTCAGTCAGTGATTGCACCGCTGAACAGATGTGTTTTGAGTCTGGATTTGAATGTGGCTACTGTTGGAGCACATCTGATCTCTTCTGGAAGCTGGTTCCAGATGTGGCTGGCATAATAGCTTGACTTGATCCTGATGATCTGAGGGATCTGTTTATATTCAATGAGCTTATCTGCAATGTGTTGGGGTCCTAGGTCATTGAGTGATTTATAGACAAGTAACATTAAATTCAATTCTAAATGTATCTGAGAGTGTCAAGATCTGGGACTGGTGTGATATGTTCATATTTTCTGGTTATACTCAGAATCCTGGCAGCAGTGTTCTGGAAGGCATGTATGTGTGTACTTGTTTATTTTACATTGTATTACATAGTACACCAGCCAGCGGTCCCCACAATGTAAATGGATTATAAACATACTAAATTATGTTTTTTGGAAAATGTAAAAATGCAGAAGTTTTCCTGTGATGGGTAGGTTTAGGGGCATGGGCAGTGTAGGGGGATAAAATGTACAGTTTGTATAGTGTAAAATCCATTACATCTATGGAAAGTCCCCACAATACACAAAAACCTAACGTGTGTGTGTGTGTGTGTGTGTGTGTGTGTGTGTGTGTGTGTGTGTGTGTGTGTGTGTGTGTGTGTGTGTGTGTGTGTGTGTGTGTGTGTGTGTGTGTGTGTGTGTGTGTGTGTGTGTGTGTGTCTAAAGGTGTCGTAAGCCATGGGGAAAATAATAATGTGTTTGTGATTTATATTCCTTATACATTTTTATTGAAATAAGCCTCGGCTGGAGGTTCAGTTCAGACTGATGCCTGTGCGGAGTTGAGCTCTATGTATGGTTGATTTGTCTGAGTGTTGAGATTCTCTCTGCAGACCAGCACACACAGGAGAGGCTCTGAAATCACTGTCAAACTCAACAAGCAGTCAGACATCCTAAACCAAGATGTGTCATAGAGAGGGATAAAGTAAATCAACACACTTGGGATATAGAGCACAACTAAGTTAACTGTGGAGACAAGAAACAGCATTGCACCTGGTCTGTTCTCAGTGACAGGTGTACTGGCAGGAGTGGGCGGGGCTTTGAATGTGATTATGCCTGTGGCAACCAATAAACACACAGGTGCCAGAATTGTGCCAATAGTAATATACAAAACATAAACATGGCCACTGAAAACCATCAACAATACACACGTTAAAGGAATAATAAGTATAATGATGGGGATTATGATGTAACAGGGGGTTGAGAAAATACGAGCAGAGATCAGCGGATATTTCAGAGTCAGAACTCCCTCCAGAGCCACCAGCTGTTGCAGGTAAAGCCCACAGACTTTCAGACAATAGAGCCCAAGGAATGGAATGAAGTCAAAGAAACTGATAAAAATAAGAAATATTGTCACTATATATGGATACATGAGCAGTTGCAACAGGTCACAGAGGAGGAGGAGGATGATGAAGGCTGAGATCCGGCCTCTGGTCTTTCTCTGACGATGCACAAAATAAAAAGCCCAAATCAGACACGGCACCCCCACACACAGAGCAGTGGTGAAGAAGATGGACAGGCTGATTTCATAGAGTGGATTTAAAATAGAAGGTAATTCATTGTCATAATAATAATCAGCATAACTTGTGGTAGTGATGAAGAGATCACTGTAGTTATATTTGTCCGTCATGGTCTGATTTTACTGCTCCACTTTAAATTCCTGAAAGACAAAAATAAAAAATCTTAAGAATGAACAGACTAGAGGTCTTCACGGGGCACCCGAGACCCGTGGACCCGGGATCCGACCCAGGACCCGTACGGGTCTATTTTTTAAATGGTCAGCCGGGTCCGGGTCGGGTCCTAATCTATTACTTCGGTTCCCGGGTCTGTTAATGTTGTAGCCTATGTAATACGTCAATCGGACTCGGAGAACACCTGGCCGTGAGAGTCAGCGCGGCTTGTGTGTTTTGTGTAACTTACAAATTGCTAAATTAGGATAAGAAAAGTGTGAGCCGGGAAATGAGGTTTAGAAATACACAACAACAACAAAAACACAAGCGCTCTCTCTCTCTCTCTCTCTCTCTCTCTCTCTCTCTCTCTCTCTCTCTCTCTCTCTCTCTCTCTCTCTCTCTCTCTCGCGCGCGCGCGCTCTCTCAGCCGTTTAGAAAGCGGGCAGATTTAATGCATGCGCGCGGTAATAATGTACTCAAGAATATATTTCAAATCAGCAACAAGACCTCAGGTGAACTGTCACATAAATGTTTTCTGTGATGCTCAAATTGCGTAAAAAAAGGCTCATATTTCAGGTTGCTCCAGCTGACGCGCGAGTGCAGTCTCAAGCGCGTGTCATGTTTCTATGGCAACCCGAGCTTCCGCAGTGACGGTAATGACTTTAACCACTTCAGCTCTGCAGCACATTTTGCATTTTTTTGAGAATTAGGAATATCTGAATTTAAAGAGCGCCCTACCCACATACATTGGAGTAAATTGATAAAAAATGGTCTCATTTTACAGAAAAAACTCTAAATTTTAACACAGTGGTGGAATATTGCATATATTATATTGTATCTATTCACAATCTTATGATAAACATAGATAAAAAATAAATATTTTGATTTATTTTTAATTAATTTGTTATTTAAAAATCTTTATTTTTTTATCATTTTGGGATCCAAGCTTTTTGGAAGTTTCTGTTGATTCTATAATTTAGCACTAAACAGGGGAAAAAAATATTATCTTGATATCTCCTTGCAAATAAAAGTTATTGAGATTTATCTGACCAAAGTGTCTAACAACTACTCATCTCCATTGACATAAACTGGCCACTAGGAAATCGAAAAGAAGGCTCCGCCTCTTCAACTTTATAAAGGAAGATCTTGGGCTCTGATTGGTCTAGAATCATGATCCACATGTTTATAAAGAGCTGAGATTCTCAGCTTTTCTGTAGCATGATGCAATATGTGATGACATCATCAAAAATCGTGGCTAACACCGACAATCAAAACTAGCAATAAAAAGAGTATTTGTCTGCATCACATGTTTTGATCTGGACATCGGTGACATTTTACAGTGTCATTTGGCCATACTTGCTCACAGACATGTAAAAATAGTCTCATTTTGAAGCAAACAACCTAAGGAACAAGCTGATATAGGGTTGAGGCTAGTAGCTTTACAACGAGTTTGTGATCCGAACAGGAATATGACTCATGTGTTTGCTTGTTCAAAGGAGTCATTTCCATCTTTGTGATTCTTTTGATAATAAATTTACTGTAAATTATTGAATCGGTGAAATTAACTGCTCAGCGATATTCCTGAGGCAGATAGCTTTCATTTGATATATGGCTTGTGTATTTTAGGTGTGTTTGTGTGATAAAAATATGAAATTTTATATTATTTGCATGATTTTCTCAAGGGGTGGTCCTTGCGGGGGGGTCGAATTCAGACCGTATTATTTTCTTCTATGTAATATAAATGCAGAAGTTATTGGGTTATTAAGAAAGCTGAGGTTCTAATCTTTCAAATGATACCATATATGTCTAGTTTTGTGGTGCGTCAGTTATAGATTTTTAAAAAAGATTATGATGATGCAATTTTGGACCCACCGGTGGGTCCAAGAGGGGGTGCAGAGCTGAAGTGGTTAAAAATAATATGAATGAACCGTCTTGTTTAATCTTAAAGTTCTGCTAGTCAGACTCGGCTCAGAGAGATTATGGCAAATAAATAATGGTAACGCAAGCGGCCATGGCACTAAACGAGCAATAGTTATTAGTTCAAAAGGGCAAACAGTCAAAGTTATTATGCGTATTAACTCATGAATCCGTCACTGTGAAATAAAATTTACTTTTACAGCTGAAATGAGTGAATTAAGCATGCTTGGAACAATTAATGAGGAATATTGTAATACATCACAATCAAGGTACAAGGAAGGGAGACAACGGCTATATATCGTTAGGTAGGCTGACTGAGACAAAGTTATTTTTCGCAGCTTGTTCATTAACTTGTTATCAGCAGTATATTGTGTAATATGAGACAATCGGGTCCAGTCGCGTCTTTGTCTTCCCGGCGGGTTCGGTTCCAGCAATCAAATAATAGACGGGTCCATGTCGGTTCCGGGTAATATATTTTTGGCATTTTTCGGATCTGCACGGGTCCGGGTCCAGTTTTTGAAATAATAGACGGGTCCGGGTCGGATCTGTGTTGAACATTGCGGGTCTCTTCGGGTTCGGGTGCGAATTTTTGGACCCGTGAAGACCTCTAGAACAGACTAAACCTGCCTACAGTACATGTAGTTGGTTTCTGAGCTTGGCCAAGATGGGTTGAGTTACCAGCTAACAGTGTTGGCAGTGAGCGCGTAAAGACGGGATAGGCGCATTCGCACTATCTAGTTGAGGTTATTTTTCCTAGCGCTCAATTCTCTGTTGCACGCACAACTGCAAAGTTTTAAAATCTATTGTGTCTCTTGAATAAACACCTCTTGTTAAAAATATCGGGGTCCAGCCTGGCCACCTCTTGGTATGAATGAATAAATGAAACTTGTTTCATGTGTGTGGGAGATAGATCATAGATATTTTGGTGATCCTGGTTCAATTTATCCGCTAATATACAGTTATCTTTCATTATCGTTCTTGGTATGAGTTTGCCTTCAGGGTATGTTTACATGACAGCTGTGTACTAAATTTTGCATAAAAATGACAAGATCACCAAGATATCCCGGCTTAATCCCTTATCCTAGTTTTGTGCAATAGGCCCCTGGTTTTGTTAATATTATGGATCACATGTTTTTGTTGCCAAATTGATTTCGGACAGTTTTTGAATAACTAAAAAAAATGTGTCTATATGCTTGACTTTTATTGATCAATGAAATAGCATTGAATGGAATGAAGTGGGTTCAATATAAAATTAAATAAATAAAAAGTAGCTTAGATGTAGTAAACTACTTTTTTCAAGTTGCTGTAGCTTAGCTTGCTACATTTCCCAGGGGGGTAGCTTCAGTGTAGTGAAGCTTAATTTAATGTAGAGTAACTGGTAACTTAGCTCACTACATTTCCCAAGTAGCTTGCCCAACACTGCCACACTGTAAAAAAATGCTGTAAAAAAACGGCCACATTTTGACAGTAAAATGCTGTTTTCCATTAAAACAGTAATATACTGTAGAAAACAATGCATTCTGGGTAATATTTGTCATTTTTGAGAAAATAGCCAACAGTAATATACTGTGAATTAACACGCTTAAAGTCGACACTCAAAGGCTGTGTTCAAAATCACTCCCTATCCCCTTATTCACTATTCCCTACACTAGTTCACTGATATAGACCACTCGACAGAGAGAGAGGAAAGAAGAGAGTGAATTCAGACACTGATGAACACCTGCTGTTATCACTGAAGGAAAGAGAAACATGATTTCATCAACTGAAGATAAAAGAAGACATTAAATCTCTGAAGATCTCATCAGAGGATTAAACAACTCCACAAACAGCATTACCAGCTTCACACATTACTAACCAGACTGACTTTATTTCTGTCAGACGTCTACAGAAGCTCTTATTGAGAATTATCAGATGATGTTTGATTGTTTCTTCTGACGTTACCATTATGGTGATCAGTGTTTGCTTTAGTTGGGCTCTTGAACATTGACACAATAACATTAGTTTTTCTCTCGCTGCTGTAACGGTGTGTTTCCAATACATTTGTTATAGCAAGCAAAGCTGAGACTAAACCATGAGTTGGTTATGTTGACTATTTAATAATAGTTTAATTCACTAATAATTTACTAGTCTTATCTATAAACATATAGTTCACGCTTAATTTTTTGCAAAACTTGAACCTTACAATTTTATAACATCAGTGTTGCAACAACCAGATAATTTGAAGAGCATGGGAACAGCTTGTGGTCAAAACATCTGAATCAATCTGACTCACACAGACATCAAGAATCGGCGTATGAATCTCAGCCGTGGTGACACTCAAAACTCCCAGCATGCATTGCGGCACGAATAAATTATGCTGCTGAATAGCCTGGTTATTTTCTTTAATTCTTATTATTTGCGTTTATTTTTGCTGCTGTTGTTGTGTTGACTTTGAGTAGTGTTTTGTGATGTTCAGAGTTGATCTGTTCGTTTTTTTTATTGATTGTCACCATTGTTGAGATTCATGTGCTGATTCTTCATCTCTATGCGAGTCTAAATGACAGCAGACAGCAAACTAATTTTTGAAATCATGACTTTATAAATTATAACTAATTCCTAATCAGTGGTTGATAATTCCAGAAGTGTCCCAGTTTAATAATATAAAATAAGAGTAAATGTATGCATTTTTAAAAGAATGGGTTTGTTTGGGGAAGAAACACTGGACAAGATTAACAAGCTAAACATCCTATTACAATTATAGCAAAACACAGCCAATAACTTCTGACCATGTTTTTTTCTTGGCTTTTTTGCTACAATAAATGTGTTTAAGAAACACACAGTTATAGCAGACAAAGAAAGACTATTATTACAAAGTCAAGGGCCAAGAGCCCAACTGAAGCAAACACTGATCACGATAAGGGTGACCAAATATTTTCAGTTAAACATCAACACCTAAAGATCTGTTGATTCTCAATAAGAGCTTCTGTAGACGTCTGACAGAAATAAAGTCAGTCTGGTTAGTAATGTGTGAAGCTGGTAATAATGTTTGTGGAGTTGTTTAATCCTCTGATGAGATCTTCAGAGATTTAATGTCTTCTTTTATCTTCAGTTGATTTAATCTTTTGTCCAAATTTGTTTAAACTTTCTTTATATGTCAATACATCATTAAAATGTAAGTACTCTGAAAAAGAGAGTATAAAAATCAAGAAACTCTAGATTTTTTAATCTGCAATAAACACCGCTCATTATTTTTGTCCGGGATGAAACATGTGATTGGCTTGGGCGACTGTCAATCTCTCCGCTATCATGGCTAACACCCCTTTTGCTACAGGATCTGCCCACATGCGCGCAGAGCAAAATAATGGCAGAAAAAGAGCATTCAAAAATCACAGTTTAGCAGCCAGCGAAGGCAAACAATGCAAAAAAAGGAAGACAGTACAAGAAAAGTCAATGCACAAAAAGTCTTTGGATAAACAAAGGAATCAAACGCGAGTAAATATCGGCGTCGCTTTTCAACAATGGCGAGAACTGAGGGACCGCAAGGGTCTGAAAAGCAACTCCTTGATGGCTGTATTTCTGCTGGACAGGTAATCTTTCATTTTGATCATACATTTTTTTGGTTTATGTTTTCTGCCTAATAAAGCTAGCATAACATTACTTAGCATAAAGTTACAATGTTATACGCTTAGCGAGCCATTAGTACAGATGATAAATACTCAATATGCTTAGCTCAAGTTGATCGCTGTCGTGTTGAATTTAGCAAAATGTAACTTTAGTTAACAAAATGTAAACTCTCATGAACTGGTGTGATCCTGGTTAACTGAGGAATCTGTTTATATTCAATGAAAAATACATTCTAAATTCTATAAATTCTAGTCCGGGGTAGAAATTGCGCTCGTTCTGGGGTGCAAATAGCATTCACGGGAGCACTGTTGTGCAATCGAAAAGGGCACTCACTTTCAAAGGGGCCGGAGCTCAAAGGGCCCCCCACCCCCCATCTCAATTTATTTAAGTTTAACAAACTTAGTTTTTTAGTTTAGAGCTTTATTTATCCCCTTGGGGCAATTAGATTAGGCTCTCATGGTGCTTCACATATACATACACATATATATTAGGGGTGTAACGATACGCGTATTTGTATTGAACTGTTCGGTACGAGGCTTTCGGTTCGGTACGCGGTACGCATTATGTACCGAGAGGTTCTTGGTCTAATTAATTCGATTTGGAAAATAAAAAAGTGTGTGAAATATAATATTATGCGTTCAACAAGGAAGCCCAATAACCAAAACGACGTAACAGGCAATGCCCCTGACAGGGCCTAAGAGAAAAAAAATAAAAATAAAAATGTTTTAGGCTGCTCAGTCAGGTGCTCGCTTAGTGCACGCTGAATGCTCATTGCAACATGGCTATTGCGTTTAACAGACCAGAAATAGAAGATCCTCCAATAACCAACAGGTCTAGTGAACTTTGGATTCTCTGTAAGCTATGATGGTGTTGTCAAGAGTGATGGATTAAAAACCAACGGTATGTCGCATTTGCTACATGATGGTACAGCAGCGGGAATAATTCCTGTCATGTCAATCAACTCATTTACGCCGACAACAATACGATAAAAAGAAGAAGCAGCCACAAAGTATTCTACAAACTATCCTCGCAGCATTTAGACCGACATTTCCAACTTTGGGATTGATTCAAATGGCAAAAGACTGCGGATATGAGACCTTACGCCTGTTTCACACAAACTCCGTCTGCAGTGCGTAGCCTATGCGGTGCGTATTTTTTCAGTACCCATGTTAATGGTTGCGGACTGAAAACGCAGCATATGTGAAAGCACAACAGGGCATGCGGCTCCTGCAGCGCATCCGCAGCGCAAAACGCACCGCATACGCACTGCAGACGGAGTTTGTGTGAAACGGGCATAAGGTCTCATATCTGCGGCTATAAATGTCGCGGCATGATGTGGAGGAACCATACGCACTGCAGACAGAGTTTTAAGAACGTGCTTAAAGTAATTGAGCCCTGTTGTAATGTTCCTTCACAAACCCATTTCAGCCAGTAATTCCTGCTTTGTACTAAAAAACAAAAGCCCAAATAGAGAACCAATTGGCCAAAGCAACAGCGGTTGCTCTGACAACAGACGGCTGGACGTCAAGGGCTGAACAAAGCTACCTGAATGTAACGGCACATTACATTACTGATGAATGGGAGCTGAACAGGCATGTTCTTCAGACACGCCCCCTTGAGAGTCACACAAGTGAGGATTTGGCCAAAGGGAGAGAGCTAATGTAAAGAGCTAATGTCTATTTCTGTAACTACATAGAAGATGGGTAAAGTATAACTCCATCTTTGTTCAATGTAAAAAAAAAAAAAATAATTAAAAAAAATCATACTTTGTTAGTTTTAAAAAATAAAAAAAGGTAATTTATCTGCCAATCTAAAACGTACCGAACCGTACCAAACCGAACCGTGACGACAGTGTATCATATCGAACCGAACCGTGAATTTTGTGAACCGTTACACCCCTAATATATATATAATTTTATTTTTTTTAATTGAGTCCACTAAACCAAGGATATTTCTTAATATACATTTAAACTCAAAAACTTTTTACAACTAAAACTTAACTATATTGAGTAAAACAACTGCAATTACAAACTTTAAATGAATTTAGAGAACATTATTGCTAGCTCACAATAGCACAAACAAAGTCAGTCAAACCCAATAAGTTAAGATAACTCATTACATTTGAGGAAACTTATTACCCCAATTAATTTAAGTTTAAAAACGAATAGTTACGAGTACTCTAACCTTGTTTAAGTTGAGTTCTCTAATAGAAGAATGTTTGAATGATTCGTAATGTGTGTTGCAGCTAAGTAATTAAGTGATTAATTAAGGGATGATTGAACATTAGTGATGAACACCTGATGATAATGAGCAAAATCACTGAAGGAAAGATAAACAAAATAACTACAACTGACTTCAGCCACAACCTTAGATGAAATCAACAGATACATTTCAAAAACATTTCAAAAAGTCAGATTCAAGTACTTCAAGCGAGTTACTTTCCATTTCCAGTTAAGGATCCAGCGCGTTGTAGGCAGCAGCTAAAGACAAAGAATCATAAATATGGAGTAAACACTGCAACAGGAAAATCTGAAAAGGCCTCTGTGTTAGTAGTGTTGTTTTCCAATGAACACAATGTTTTAGGCCAAACACAGGACAAACTGAAAGAAACTGCCCTTCTTTCAACTATTTTCCACTTTAACTGGCCTGGGTGAATATATCTCTTTGCTCACAAGTTACAAATGAAACACTCATCAACAGTGAAAGAAATACAATTTGAGAAACGTTCATTCCTCTTTTCTCTCTTACTGTGTGGCCCTGTCTCAAATGGCACACTTTGTGTGCTCTTGCAGTCTTGTGGATTTAAAATGGCTGCTGCATGTGTGTGTCTGTTAAGCCAACAAGACGTTGGGGAACTATTGGCATTTTAGGTTTCAGAAGGATGCTCGCGTCGCAAGCCCTTTTGGCTTGCTCAGTCAGGGACACTAAATTGTCAACTAAATATTCAAATAAATGTTTGACTGTATTAATGATCTGCCTGCATTGACACTATGATAATTTAAATTAACTGGATAACATCACAGTTTTCTCCAGAGTGGCAGTACATCTAAATCAATTTCTGTTGCATTATTTTCCTGCAGTGCCTTTTTTACATACACATGCGCTCTCTCCCTCTCTGGTTGTTTCTGTTGAAAGGGCTGCTGTTCTCTGCTTTTCAACAAATAATTTACACACAAATAATTTTTTCTATCTGAAGCTATAGCAGTAATATTGAGTCTCTGTTTTGAGTCTCCAGTCTCTGTTTAACGCAAAAGCTCGTGTGTACTGTGTATGCCCGACGCCCGCCTTAAAGCACGTTTTCTTCGAGCTGTGTGACCGTCACATCTCCCAGCCACGGCCGAACCACAGACAGTATAACATTAGTGTTATTAATAATAAGCAAATTAAAATAATTAAATATATGTAATAAGCAGATCATTTAATACAGCAAAGCCACAACTCTTTTAGACAGTAACACCACATGGTTATTATTCATTTCTATAATACCTAAACAAATACCTGACATGAAGACGGAATATTAAATCAGTCCAACATGAAACAATACATTATTGTCGTACTATGAATTAATGAAAGCTTACCAGAATTGCAATGAAATGTTACACTTCTGTCCGGATGAATGTGTGTCCGTGCTTGGCTGTAGGCAACGTGTTTTTCAGCACTCTTGAGCAGGCAAATGAAATTGTGCAAACAAGTGTTGAAATATAAGGTTTTCCCTGCCTGTCACGTTTGTTCCTGTTTCATATTTTCATTCATGTTTATCATGTCACATGGTTTTGGTTTATTGTCAGGAATCAGGATTACTTACAAGTCTGTCTTGTTTAGTTATTGGTCTGTGTGAATAGGGGAGAGAGGGGCACAACAGGGTTTAGTTGTAACACACATGGTTTAAAACTTTCCATACATGCCAGGATGACGAAACTTAGTGTATTTACTAGTTGCCATACATTATTTTTTTTTTTTAAAAATGCAAAATTAAACCAAAATTAAAAAATCTTTGGGAGTTATCACTGGTCATGTTACCATGTGACCCTGACATGGTACAATTTACCCCACCTATCGGGCATGTTGTCACATTTCACTTCCCTTCTCTTTTACTAAATTTTACTTTATATTATTCATTAAGTTTAGATTTTTCCCTGTATACATTTTGTTTTATTATCTATACTCTAAAAAATGACCGTGATTTTAACGGTGTAAGGTTGTAATATTCTACGGTTAAAAACTGTTATTTGGTAAACAGAAAGTTTCCGTAGGAAACAGCACAGGTTCCGTACTATATACGGTGAATAACTGTAATAGATCTAACCTTATGCCTGTAAAATTTACAGAAAAACAATGTAAAATCCCAACAGAATATTATTGGAAACCCAAAAACATATATTTTTTGTTTAAATCACAATGAACTTTTGTAAACTGTTAAACAGAATATTGTGTTATATTTACAACTATATGTGATTATAATCAAATTTGTTTGTTAAACCTACAAATATTGGTATCAAAAACAGAGAAATACTGTAATACTGTAAAAACTATTTTGTTAATTTGATATGCAAATATGGTAAAAAATAAAGTTTTAGTCAGTTGTTCTTAGAAATCTAAGTCATTTTACAAGTTTATGCACTTAAAAAAATGTCTAAACGTGTATTTGAATTGCATATAAATGTTCCATGCATTTTGATTATGTAATTTGGACAAACAAATTAATAAACTTAATGAAAATCTTAGTTGTAAATCAAACATAAATGAAACAGGTAAGATTCTCAGATGAGAATTTCACTACTCAGTTAAAGTACTATTGAACCAGTGTTGACGTTAATGAGATAATTAAGAGACGATCGAACATTAATGATGAACACCTGGGCCCGGTTTTTAAAAAAGTTTAATCCGGATAAAATTGATCCGGATTTAGTAATCCTTTTTTTGCGATCCGTGATCACGCAATCCATCTTATTTTTGCAGCCAGTTTTTTAAAGCAACATCGGATTGGATCAATCTGATCTGGATAGGAACTTTTCAGGATCACTAAATCTGGATAACCAGTGCTCAAACAGGATAGATAATCACAATGTAGAACTATAGATATGTAAAGAGCAACAAGTAGAATAGCCAGTGTGGGGTCAATATAAGGTTATTTTTATTTGAAATGAAAACACACACATTTAATAAAAAAAACTAAACAAAACAAAAATCAGTTATTGCCATTCTTTGCATTTTTTGGTTATTCTGTAATCATTGCGTGCATCACTAATAAATATTCTAAAAACAAAAATATTTTAGATTGTGATGAATATATATATATATATATATATATATATATATATATATATATATATATATATATATATATATATATATATATATATATATATATATCAATTAGTGAAAGAATAAAATGTAATGTTTTTGGTCAGTTTTGACAGCTGTTTGGGGGATTATTTTATCACTGAAACCTGACAGATGAACAAATAAAATTAAAACATTATAAATAAATAGGATATCTTGTAAGATACTGCATGAGCCAAATATAGTATTATTTGATAGATTTTTAAAGTTTTCATTACATTTTGGGCATGAAATCCACGCTGAATCCACCCTTCTGATGGGATCAGTTTAATCCAGATTTTTGGGATCAAAATGATCCAAATCCTACAAAAAAGTTCGGAAAAACCCAAACTAAAGGTTTGATCCGGATCAAAACCAAGATTGGATTACGTGATCTAATCCGATTATGTAATCCGTTTTTTCTTTTGAAAAACACATTTTCAAGATTTGATCCAATCCGTTATCCAAAATCCTAGTGAATTACTTTTGAAAAACTGGGCCCAGATGATAACCATCAGAATCACTGAAGGAAAGAGAAACACGAGAACAACAACTGACTTCAGCCACAGCTTTAGATCAACTGAAGATAAAAGAAGACATTCAATCTCTGAAGATCTCAGCAGAGGATTAAACAACTCCACAAACAGCATTACCACCAGCTTCACACATTACTAACCAGACTGACTTTATTTGTGTAATTTATGTTTTAATGAAAATAATATATTTTTTTTTGAAGTCACCATGATGGTGAACAGTGTTTTCTTTAGTTGGGCTCTTGACCCTTGACTCTCCAACATTAGTTTTCTGGCTGTTTTAACTGTGTTTATAGCACTAATGTTATGGCATGGAAAGCAAAGCAAAAACTTGGCCAGGTGATTTGTCTCTTTGTTCATGATTATATAATCATCATCTAGTGATCACTGGTCTTGTTCAGAGTCTGAGGTCCTTGTTATGTGTGTTAATTTTGTTTTATTCATAATAGTGGCCAACTTGCTATGTCATTCTACAGCATGAGTTTCAGCAATGTTTTGGCAATCTAATAATATGCAGAGTTTTAAAAAAAGTGCGCAAAAGGTTTTAATCTAAGGCAGTTATTAGACACAAACATATCAAAAATCAGTGTATAAATCTCAACAATGGTGACAATCAATGAAAAGCTTCATGGGTACCACCAATCAAAACTCTTCCATGGGTCCCAGCATGCATTGCGGCATGAATAAATTATGCATCTGAATTGACAAATTTTCTTTGAATCTTAAATATCTTTTGTTACTTTTGCTGTTTTTCTTGTGACCCTTGTTTTATGTTAAGAGTAGATGTTTATCTGAATTTTATTTTTGCTTGTCACCATTGTAGAGATACATACACTGATTCTTGATGTCTGTGTGTGTCTAAATAATGCTGTAGTGTTTCTTTTAAACTATATATTTTTTTATAAACCTGCATATGTATATATATATATATATATATATATATATATATATATATATATATATATATATATATATATATATATATATATATATATATATATATAAAAACACTATTTCCTCCTTTCTTCTTCCCTTTTCTGATTTTTGCTACTCTGAGTGATATCCAAATCTTGGTATTTAGGGCACTTTTTGTGTTTCGTTGCCTCTTCTTGACAGATCGCTTCCTGTTCTCCTGAGTTGTAAGTCGCTTTGGATAAAAGCGTCTGCTAAATGCATAAATGTAAATGTAAATATTGTTTGATTATGACAACCATACTGGATGCTGCATGTTTTTTTCTCGGCTTTCCATGTTGTAACAAAAGTGCTCTATAAACACAGTTAAAGCAGCCAGAAAACTAATGTGAAAGAGACAAGGGTCAAGAGCCCAACTAATGAAAACACTGTTCACCATCATATAAAACTATTAGTTGTTTAATCCTCTGCTGAGATCTTCAGAGATTTAATGTCTTCTTTTATCTTCAGTTGATTTCATCTAAAGCTGTGGCTGAAGTCAGTTGTAGTTTTTGTGTTTAGTGATTCTGCTCATTATCATCAGGTGTTCATCACTAATGATCAATCATCACTTAATTATCTAATTAACATCAACACTGCTTCAATGGTACTTTAACTCAGTAGTGAGCACACACATGAACACCGGGAAATGTTGATTTTACATGAGCATTTTTCTGTGTACTTTTCCATAATTCTTAACTGTTTAATTTACGTATAACTGGCATATATCAATCACATTCAGTTTATTAATACAATTACACAAATCTTACCTGTTTCATTTATGTATACTTACAAATATGAATCACATTAAGTTTATTAATTTGTTTATGTAAACAAAATCCAAATGCATTGAAAATGTATATGCAATATAAATACATAAATCGTATGCTTTTTGTTTCCTTTTTTCTTTTAGTCTTTACATTTTTATGTAATACTTGTTTTATATTTATATTTTTGTAAAAAAAAAAAAAAAAAAAAACAGTGCCTCCTCTAATCACGCCTAATTGTGAATTTCATAGTGTGCATAGTTTCATAATTCTCTGGTAATGGCAGCTGCCAGCGTATTACGGTAAAAAACCGGCAGCTGTGGTTGCCAGAACTTTACCGTAAAAAATACAGCAGTAACGTTTTAGGTTTTACGGGACAGCACCATATAATTTAAAGGTTTATAATGTAATAATTACAGTCAAAAAACATGTATTTTACAGGTCAAAACTGTATAATTTAAAAGTTTATAAATTTTATTTTATTTAACAGTAAAACCGTTAAATGAACAGTTTTTCGAAGTAAAAAAGAACAGGTCGTTGTGTAATTAACAGTGAAAAAACGTAAATTGACATTCCCAGAATTCCCCACGTGACACTTCGCATTTGATGCATTTTCATTGATTTAACTATGTTTCTTCTTCTAATGTTGTTAAATTAGTGTTTATTGCATTTTTAAAAAGCCATATCTGTTACCATGATGGTGTTTGGTATTTAGTGTTTGTGTGTGCACCTTCTATATGTTAATATTGGCCCTCCAAAAGCTGCGTGTGATGAGCTTTGATTCATCATGTGATTCTCATCACCACTGTAATTGGTGGCTGTCAATCTATATAAAAGGAAAATAACAGATATTAGCATTTCAATAAATTGGTAATTTAATGTTATTTCAGTTAAATATTTGTTTTACCGTAATTGTTTATAGTGCACTGTGTACACATTATTATTACAATATAAACTTTCAAATTGATGTAAACTTTCAAATATGAACTGTAAAATAAACATTTTTTAGCCGTAATTACCACATTATAAACCTTTAAATTATGCTGTCCCATAAAATCTAAAACGTTACTGCTGTATTTTTAATGGTAAAGTTCTGGCAACCACAGCTGCCCATAGTTTTGCATACTCTAGTTGTTTGTTAAAACCCAATAATTTCATTGAAGTGAATCCTTATTGTTTTGCTCATAGATTTGAAGTCACTGATAAAGTAAGATCTTAGCTACAAATTAAGCTTGATTTTCGTGTTACTATTTCAGTAATACAAATTGTACAAACTTATGAAATATTATTTGTCCTGATCAAACAGTCGATTTTGATAAAGGTTACTTTTACATGATTAAAAGTCCCGTTATAAAGTTAATATTTAATGTACAACCAGCAAATCATGAATATGCCCTCCATTTGAATTGATAATTCCCTGAGACTCATTGTTGCTACAACTCTATGACCTTATTGACATGTCTGAGAATAGAAACAATCCATGTAAAATGCTATACTTACCTGTTGTTTTTTTGAAAGATGCGTATAATGGAGGCAACCGTTGACCACCTCAAATTGGGCTGCACTCTTTCACCAGCCTTTCTTAGGGAAAAACCGTGTTGATTAAATGGTCAATGATAGTGGCACAAATTTCATCACTGACTACTGTTCTTGCAGCCCTTGGAATGCCACCACCACACATTCTTACACCTCTACCTTGCCCTCTCCCTGGGCCATTTGCTCTTACTCTTCCTCGTCCAGACATTACAGTGTTCGTCTTTTTCTGTTTCCAAAAACCACTCTTCAAATTCCTCCTTTTACTGTACAAGTGTCAATTGTCAATACACATGACTTGGACTTGCTTGTGACTTGCACATGTGTGAATTACTCCCACCTCTACTGTGCCTCCTGTAGTAAACAGTAAAGGAAAAAAATGTGATTTGCTTTTTACTGGAATGCTTTTGAATGTGAACATTATTGTACATGTGGACATACACTTCCCAACCCAGAAATGTATTGCAAAAAAACGGTGGATTGCATGTTTTGCATGCAAATTCCAAACTGAAACATAATGATACAGTTTTTTTTTCAGTCGCTAACAAGTGTCCAATCAG
The DNA here is from genome assembly GCF_024679245.1 of Pseudorasbora parva. Classification (NCBI taxonomy): domain Eukaryota; kingdom Metazoa; phylum Chordata; class Actinopteri; order Cypriniformes; family Gobionidae; genus Pseudorasbora; species Pseudorasbora parva. The sequence continues at coordinate 42,099,163 of NC_090177.1, read as the reverse complement.
TTGTCACATTTTCACAGCTGCACAATTAGCAACACAATTAGCACAGCATCGGTCTTTTGTGGCCATACCATTCAAACATTTCTTGTTGTTTTCACACAATATGCAGTCAGTGAACATATTTCCACACTGCTTACATTTTCTTAACAGACAAACTATATCTCCCAACAAAATTATGGATTGTTTTTGTAGTATTTAGGAAAGTTAACACACAACATCCCACAATAGCAAAAACAATATTCCAAACCTTAGATACAGTATTAAAACCTCTGCTTCTGCAACTATTATCTGTTCAAAAACAATATAGCTCAACTGATAATAAACAAACAATTAAATAATTGACACACAGCTGATTTATGTTGGATAAATTGGGCCAACCACAGCTGATTCCAGTCTGGCTTAGACGATTACATTGTAAAAGTTGTCCATTGTTGTACATTGTCCTCCTTTTACACAGTAAAAGGAGGACTTTGAGGAGTAATGTTTTTGGAAACAGAAACAGAAAAAGACAAACGCTGTAATGTCTAGATGAGGAAGAGTAAGAGCAAATGGCCCAGCGAGAAGAGCAGGTGCAGTGAGAGGTGCAGGTGAAGTGAGACATGCAGGTGCAGTGAGACATGCAGGTGCTGTGAGAGGTGCAGTGATAGGAGCAGGTGCAGTGAGAGGTGCAATGATAGGAGCAGGTGCAGTGAGAGGTGCAGTGAGAGGAGCAGGTGCAGTGAGAGGTGCAGTGATAGGAGCAGGTGCAGTGAGAGGTGCAGTGAGAAGAGCAGGTGCAGTGAGAGGTACAGGTGCAGTGAGACATGCAGGTGCAGTGAGAGGTGCAGTGATAGGAGCAGGTGCAGTGAGAGGTGCAGTGAGAGGAGCAGGTGCGGTGAGAGGAGCAGGTGCAGGGAGAGGTGCAGTGAGAGGAGCAGGTGCAGGGAGAGGTGCAGTGAGAGGAGCAGGTGCAGGGAGAGGTGCAGTGAGAGGAGCAGGTGCAGGAAGAGGTGCAGTGAGAGATGCAGGTGCAGTGAGTGGAGCAGGTGCAGTGAGAGGTGCAGTGAGAGATGCAGGTGCAGGAAGAGGTGCAGTGAGAGATGCAGGTGCAGTGAGTGGAGCAGGTGCAGGGAGAGGTGCAGTGAGAGATGCAGGTGCAGGGAGAGGTGCAGTGAGAGGAGCATGTGCAGGGAGAGGTGCAGTGAGAGATGCAGGTGCAGGGAGAGGTGCAGTGATAGGAGCAGGTGCAGTGAGAGGTGCAATGATAGGAGCAGGTGCAGTGAGAGGTGCAGTGAGAAGAGCAGGTGCAGTGAGAGGTACAGGTGCAGTGAGACATGCAGGTGCAGTGAGAGGTGCAGTGATAGGAGCAGGTGCAGTGAGAGGTGCAGTGAGAGGAGCAGGTGCGGTGAGAGGAGCAGGTGCAGGGAGAGATGCAGGTGCAGGAAGAGGTGCAGTGAGAGATGCAGGTGCAGTGAGTGGAGCAGGTGCAGGGAGAGGTGCAGTGAGAGATGCAGGTGCAGTGAGAGGAGCAGGTGCAGGGAGAGGTGCAGTGAGAGGAGCAGGTGCAGGGAGAGGTGCAGTGAGAGGAGCATGTGCAGGGAGAGGTGCAGTGAGAGATGCAGGTGCAGGGAGAGGTGCAGTGAGAGATGCAGGTGCAGGGAGAGATGCAGGTGCAGTGAGAGATGCAGGTGCAGGGAGAGGTGCAGTGAGAGGTGCATGTGCAGTGAGAGGTGCAGTGAGAGGAGCAGGTGCAGGGAGAGGTGCAGTGAGAGATGCAGGTGCAGGGAGAGGTGCAGTGAGAGATACAGGTGCAGGGAGAGATGCAGGTGCAGTGAGAGATGCAGGTGCAGGGAGAGGTGCAGTGAGAGGAGCAGGTGCAGGGAGAGATGCAGTGAGAGATGCAGGTGCAGGGAGAGGTGCAGTGAGAGATGCAGGTGCAGTGAGAGGTGCAGTGAGAGGAGCAGGTGCAGGGAGAGGTGCAGTGAGAGATGCAGGTGCAGTGAGAGGAGCAGGTGCAGGGAGAGGTGCAGTGAGAGATGCAGGTGTAGGGAGAGGTGCAGTGAGAGATGCAGGCGCAGGGAGAGGTGCAAGCCCTGTTGTGGCAAATTCTAAGTTCTTGATTGTCTCCGGTGTTTTAAAGAATATCTCTTTAAGTCGAAGTTCCAGGTCTCAGAAGAAATTAACTTTATTGTATGAACAACAAAGTGAGATGCCAGCTGAACATCTGACCATCTCTTCCTCAGCTCACACTTTTATACAGTTCTAGCTCAAGATTTCATGGAAGGTGCATTACTCCCCACACTTTTTGCCACAGTTGCTCTATTCATAAACATATCTAGTCTTCTTTGTAATGGTTGCCGACTGCCACTAGTTTTTCTTTCTCATCCATTAGGCACCATTCTTTTTACAGTCACCTCATGGTTTTTTCCACAATTATATATAAACAATGTATCATATTTATCTGTGGACCTTCCCCGCCTTCCCAGTACATGACAGTTTCCCAGAGCCTCTCACCATTTTTCCTCTTACAACTAATGTAATATCTCCTGTTTCTCAGGCTTTGATGTTTTTTACAAGCGGCAGACCATGGTTTCTTGGTGCTCAGCCGAGGCCAGCTTATACTGCAGCTAAGACCTAGCGAGGCCTACTAAGGCCTAATGAAAATGAATTTCTTCTACACATCCCCCCTTTGGGACTTAGTCTGAGTCCCTCACCTATTCCCTTCTACCAGAGTATGTCCCCATAAATTCAGCCAGTTAATCTATCTATGGCTAATGATCAGCCATTCCTGCTTTTATTCCAATGGACCTCCTTCATGTGAACATACTCCAGCTGGATAATGAGACCAAACATCTCCCCTCTCTTTTGGCTAGAAGGAAGTAAAAGATCTCATCTCCCTAACTAATACAGTCATAGGGGAACATCATTGTGACAGATCATTTGATAAATCAGTGCGCTATATTCATTTCAGTAGTATACTATTTCAAAGCTTCATTAATTCAGTGGATTCACTTTTTCAGTGATTATACTATGAATGTGTTAGTACCATGTATCCCACGATGCCAGAGGAACTCTCAGACGCTTCCGGTGGTCTGGAGCGCTATCTGGGTTGCTCCACCGTTGCCAGGTGTACTCTGGTCCAGCCTAGAGTGCTACCTGGTGTTGGGGCTGACAGCGGGTTTTTAAACCACCAGTAGAGTCTAGCCCAGCTGCTAAGCACTGAGGTGCTCGTCAATCCCTCCTTCTTTGCTCTCGTAGGATTTTACAATACACTACAAACTACAGTAAATGTAAAATGGTTCTCTTTTTTATATATATTTTTTTAATGTATAATAGTGATTATAAAATCTTTCTAAACATTCCCTTTTATTCTGGTTGCATCATCTCGTACCACGGACAATGACCTGCTTCAGACCCTTAGTCGTCCCCTCTCTATCACAGTTTAAGAGTAAATGAGCATAAAAATAACAGATAAAGGTAATAGATGATAATAATAAAATAAAAATACAGTGTGAGAAGGAGGCTTTTTTAAAGAGAAAAATAACAAACAAAACACAATCCTACTCTTCCTGCCTACTCTACCCACATTTCTAAGATACTTTCTATTTTTCCCAAAATAAAATACACAGTGGGGCTAACTCCCTTTCTCTTCAAAAACATAGTCAAAAGCTTAAACAAAATGAAAATTACATTGCTCCCCTTCCATTACTTTACTTCAGGTTTGTACAAAAACTCATCCAGCTCATCCAGTCCCAGGCCTATTGGGTACAACTGGCACCAAGATCCACTCCCGATCTTTTTACAGAGATGCTGCTCATCTGTTTGACAGCAGCACTGGCCAGCAGTGATCTAAGATAAAACACAACACAACAGAACAACAAAACAAAAATACCTACACCCACTGATATTATTATTTCCCATGATTCAAATATTATTGTCAAACCAATGCAAAGTTCCCTAATATGCTTATCTCCTACATTTTCAGTGATTTCTTCAGTTATTATTTAGTTTCTTCATCGCCTCGTTGAGTGATCCACCAGGAGCTCTATTATTTGGAACATAAGTACAACAGTTAGCTTTAAATATTACAAAGACACCTCATTTCTCATGCGTCTGTTTTGCCATGTCATTTTGCTTATATGCCCCCAACTGTTCTCCCATTGCGTCTTCAGTTTGGTTAATGAGTTTTTGTTGATCACAATAAATGTAATACATAAAACAAATCACAAATTATCCACATAAATATATTCAAAGCCTGATTATAGTTCATCTCTAACTTAAATTCATTTGGAATAAAATGATCTGGTAGGTCTGGACATGTCACAATTTGAAATATTTCCAAGTCTAATTTGCCATTTATCTGTTCATTTAATTAAAAATAATAATAATAATAATAACTTTTACTTATGAGCTGCTTTTTCTTTCTCTTTCTTTCTTTCTTTCTTTCTTTCTTTCTTTCTTTCTTTCTTTCTTTCTTTCTTTCTTTCTTTCTTTTATGACTGGGGATCTCAGCATTATCTTAAATTCATGACCAACAGTATTAACTTCTTAATCCCTGGTAATGACAGTATTCGTGACCTTATGAGTTTATAATTTTGATATTTACTATTTTAGATCTAGCCCTTAAAAATTTGTATTGTTATTCTTTTATTGACCAAGATGGAGTGACCAGCACCATATCTTAATAATCTACATGTTGTATTATTTAGTGCATAAGAAAGCACAAGCTTATCAGCTCTGTCTTGAAGCAGATCCTAAAATCTCTCTCTTTATTGGAGAGTATAAATTATCTAATTCTGTGTTTATCCCTAATTGGTTATTGCAATAGTCCTTTAATGCATGTGCAGTCCTAGTGTAACCCCTACTGCTCGGACCGGGACTCGAACACGGGTCCGCCGGCATGAGAGTCGGACGCTCTAACAAGGAGGCTAAAGGCTGCAACCTCTAACGCCAGTCGCTAGAGCGTCTCTTGAGGTCAGAGGAGAGAGGTTTACTCGCACAGCAACTTCTACTAGCTGGCCTCCGTTACACTCACCCCCCTAAACCTCACTCCCATCCGGGTCACGGCACCAATGTAACCCCTACTGCTCGGACCAGAACTCGAACCCGGGTCCGCCGGCATGAGAGTCGGACGCTCTAACAAGGAGGCTAAAGGCTGCAACCTCTAGCGTCAGTCGCTAGAGCGTCTCTTGAGGTCAGAGGAGTGAAGTTTACTCGCACAGCAACTTCTACTAGCTGGCCTCCGTTACACTCACCCCCCTAAACCTCACTCCCATCCGGGTCACGGCACCAATGTAACCCCTACTGCTCGGACCGGGACTCGAACACGGGTCCGCCGGCATGAGAGTCGGACGCTCTAACAAGGAGGCTAAAGGCTGCAACCTCTAACGCCAGTCGCTAGAGCGTCTCTTGAGGTCAGAGGAGTGAGGTTTACTCGCACAGCAACTTCTACTAGCTGGCCTCCGTTACACTAGCAAAATTTTCAAAAAAAGTCCAGTCCTAGTTTTAGTTAATTGTTGAGTCAGGCAACAATCATCCTCTCCTCCTAATGTTTTTTTTCCCCCATTTTTTTTTCTAAAACGTACAGCTGGACTGATGTCTTGAAAGAAAGCAGTTAGAGAGTGTTAGCTTAACAGAATACAGAGAACTGCTGTTGGACCAGTGAAAAATAAAATCAAATTAATACTGCCAAGCGGTCTCTGTAGGGATCATTGAAAAGGTATCACCTGTGTCCACTTAAGAAAGGATGAAGTCCTTCTGCTCATATCATCGATCATTTGAGCTGACTGGGATGCAGTTTTGAGTGTTTCCCTCCTCATCCGATGCATTTGGGTTGATGACATTCAAAGGCTTGTGCCATGGTGTGACAGTGGTTTCACTCTTGATACTGTTGTCCTTTTGCCTCTCCTCAGTCTGACTTTTGATCAAGCCACGGAGTATTGCAAAATGATGGCATGTTCTGCATTGACTTTGTCTTTGTCCATATCAGCCCCTCAGAAGTTGCCTTTCTTTTTCAAGGTGGATGATGTCCCATCAACCAATGCCTCTCCTTGTCTCTGCAGCCATGTCCTTCACTTCTTGCACAGTCCAGTTGCTTTCGTTTAGTATGTCAAGACAGCTGTCCCAGAAGTCATCTGGTGTAATCTGGAAATTGAACACTCAGAGATCCGCGTTAATCAAATTTATTCTTTATAGCTTAATTATCATCTGGTTGATAACAACAGTTTCCCCATGCTATTTTAATAAAGCAAGTTCTTCTTTGCAGAAAACAGCAAGCATTTTTCTTCATTGCAGAAATCAGGAAATAGCAGCTTTTCAGTCTGTCTGGGTTGCCTTGTTTTCAGTCCCATACATACTGTAATGTTTTATCATTCATTATATGGATCCCTATACTCTCTCAAACCCTGTTAGGATTAAATCAATGACTCATTATTGTAAAATGTGTATTATATCTATTTTTTTAATGTCTGTTTTGCTTGGTCACCCAATCTTGCTTGTTCAACATGATGCACAAATTATTTTAATTAACAATCAATCAATCAATCAACTTTATTTATATAGCGCTTTTACAATCACGATTGTGTCAAAGCAGCTTCACAGTGTCAAACAGGATAATATTGCGACAAAATTAGATTTGGCTGTACAGTCGTACTGGAGAAAACAGTGATGTTATCAGCTTATTTTAATTTATCATATAGCGACAATTTTGGCAGATCAGTATTATAGTTTATAGAATTAAATGAGACCTAATTCATATATTTTATTTGTATAATAAGTTGAATAACTTTAATCATATTTTTAGTGTCCCCAACTGAGCAAGCCAAGCCAAAGGCGACAGTGGCAAGGAACCAAAACTCCATCGGGGCATGATGGAGAAAAATAAACCTTGGGAGAAACCAGACTCAGTCGGGGTGCCAGTTCTCCTCTGGCCTCCTCTGAACACAATCCAAAAATCTCAGAATATCTGCAATCAAAGTTAAACTGTCTCCCAGGGATAAAGAAATAAATAAAAATAAAAATCTTCATCTCTGCATAGCAGATGTTTCTATAATCTTTTGTCAATTATTTGGATTTCCTCATGGAATTGCACAAACCACTTATGCTAAGGAGAAAACTCCAGTGTTTGTGGTGGCCACCAGTTTGTGCAATCCTCCGATTCAGTCCCTGTCAGCAGGCCTGCTTATTAACTCAAAATCCTTATGGACCGGTCAACTAACATTCATTCAGTTTTATTATTTTCTTTCAGGTTAATATCTTATCAAATCTTTATTGGTGTTGGTAATTGTTCAGTTGGCCTTCTTTTAATTCTAAACAATTTATATTTTTTCTTATACTTATACTGTATTTGTTTTTCCATTTCTCTTGGTACTTCAACTGATGTTTTTATTTTTTATGTAATGCATTTTGTTTTTGTTTTTTAGACGATTGTCTATGGCTTCCCATTTAATTCTTTCCCTCACTTGTTTCATCATTGGTCCTAAATATTTTAAGTTCCATCCTCTACTTACATACAAAGTAACGTGAAATTTAATTTGGAATTTAGAACCTCTTTTCAATTAAATATCCTTTTTCAACCTTCATTGCTGCCCCGTACAGGCCCTTTATTACATATTATGCAATTAACAGGATTTCATGCAACTTTGTATCACTTAGCTTCTTCCTTTGTAGTTCTGTGGCCATACAGAAGTATAATTATATTGGAATTATATTTTGAAAATCTGCGGAAACTGGCAAGCATACACTGGCTCAACAAATGACCTCCAAACAACCATCCCCATGTAAAAAATGCAAATCCTCACCAAAATGAAAAATGTATTTTACTGAACACCTCCAACTGTCCACAGTCAATCCATCAAGATGAAGTAAAAATCTGTGTTGGTTAAACAAGTCCAAAAAACAAAACAAAACAAAAGACTGATAAGTTTGTCCCTTGGGACAGTGAGAGATAAAATTACTATCACAATTCAACTCTCAATTGGACCAACAACACGGTTTAGCAAACCAAACTCTTCTGCCAGTTCAACACACCACTTTAGACCAAGCCCGGTAGGAGAGGAGACACAGACTGTTGTCACATTTGACTTGGGGCATGTTGTGAATTGATTACAATATATTGTTTATTATATTAACAACTATAATGTTTAATTAATTGCCTTCAATAATAACATAAAAAGTTAAAACTGCTGTTTATTAAGTTGTTCAACTAAGAAAAGTCTACCCAAAATGCTTAGGGGTAGAGAGCACAGAACAGAGAAAGTAGGCTGTTTCTCAGTAACAATTAGGGCTGTCACTTTTTATTCGATAATCGAATATGCATTCGAACATAACGTGAAATATCCGTAATCGAACTATAAATAAACTATCCGGTTTTTTAAAGTGCCATGTAGCGCAATTTTTACAGTCGGATGCATTTACATGGAGCACTAACGGTTTAAAAGTCCAATCTGAATGAAAATGGTCCATATAAACACCTCAATCGTAATCAAAATGCCCAAACTGAATGAAATTGTAATTTATTTTTCCATACAGGCTGTGGCCTGAGTCCTGTTTATGACTGTCAGACTGTTAATGCATTTTTGATTAAATCTCCGTCACGGCGGTGTCCGTTTTTTATTTTTATATGGGGTCGTAGATATTTTTTAAATGACAGTCCTAGTAACAATTTGTAATCCTGTTCCCAATCTTCAGTAAACAGTTAGTTTTATTTTAATTTAAGTCCTCAGTGGTCATTATTGCCTTGGCAAGAGGAAAAGACACAACAGGGCCTGCTCTCTGGTTCCTTCCCTCTGGGCTTCTTTACTCTAGCTCTTTCGCTCTACACTTCCTCCCCCACTCTCTCTCTCTCTCTCTCTCTCTCTCTCTCTCTCTCTCTCTCTCTCTCTCTCTCTCTCTCTCTCTCTCTCTCTCTCTCTCTCTCTCTCTCTCTCTCTCTCTCTCTCTCTCTCTCTGGTAACATTCTATAGCCTACATGCTGGGTATGATGAATGGTGTATATTTTTTTATCATCTCATGCATCTATTTTGAGTGTAACCATAACCAAATTTTGTCATTAGTTTCTTTCTATTACAAATGTGTTTGCTAGTTTTGATTCTGTATTCACTTTGATGTGCTACCTATTGTAGTTCATTATATTAACACAATCGCAACACTCTCCCACATATTTTGCTATATTTCCGTTGTTTGAATAAGTTGCAGTGGATGGTAATAGATGAGAAATGTCCAGTTCTCTGCCATCTTGCTGATGAGGTTTCTTTAGGCAACCCTGCATCCTGAACCACTGTCGGCAATCCACCCTTTCACCAACTGCAGGCATGTGACTGTTACTTATGTGTGACTAGCTTAACACTGAAACTCATCTTGGCAAGTATTCACATAAGCCCATTAAGTTATATCATTTTAGTTGTAAAATATAATTAAAATGTGTTTTAGATCATTAAATCAATATCGAATCACTTACCTAATATGGCATGATCTAACAGGCTAATTCATGTTGCACTCAATATTTTTCTCCCTCTTTTTTATTTGTTTTTCTTCCCTTTTTGTTTCTCCCTTTTCACTGTTACTTTTGACCTTTATAATACAATTTTTCTTTTTAAAAAAAAAATCAAATTCCAGGGTCATACATTGCCTGACCTCATAATGCCAATCTATCTGGCCATTCTTTTTAATTTGTTGCACATTTTTGACTTTTGTGAGTTTTCTCAAGAGTTAATTTTTCTTTTTATCTTTTAACTCCCTTCCCTGTCCCTTTGCATCCACTCACTTTCCAGCCAAAAATGTTTCTTGATCTCTTTGGAGTCTATTATTGCTTTCTTGTAGCTTAGCTATTTTCTGTATGCTATATTCCTTCTTCTACATTTCTCCCTGTCAGCATCACTAGGCCTTGTTAACATGCTGCAATAAAGGACAAAGTTCTCTCAAACTCCAACACACACACATACATCCACTTCCTCTGTCTGATATCTCAGTCGCTCTACTTTTCACACACTTGCTTTCACACACTGCGCAGTTATGCTCTCACAAACACACACATGCTCACATTCATACACCCGGGTTTTCAATCATACTCTTTAAAATATGCAGCTTTTCAATGGCTTTGGGAGGGTAGAAGAGATGTTTCATTGACTTTTAATTTTTTAATCATCAAAAGCTGTGTCTCCCTTTCTGGATCACAACGCTTACAGTCTGGACAATGGCCAAATAATCGACAAAGACAATTTCTGGGAATATTTTGTTTCTTAAAGCAGATCTTACTAAATTTATTTCTTTTTGTTTTTCAATCAGAGTTGTATTATTCATTTACAATAATTAATCTGTTTTAGTTCAAGGGATAGCAAGCAGTAGTATACTGCCAACGCTCATGCCACAATCTTGTGGGAGTTAGACTAATTTCTCCCGTTTCTCTGTTCACTTAAGTTCTTCAGTGTGGGACGCTAAAAGCCAATATAATTGTTCGTCCTTCAGTTAAATATGAATTTATACTAACAGTTGCAAATACTGACAATATAACTGGGTCTGACAACAGCAGCTGTTCAATTTTCTTTTCTTTATACCTTCCCTGCAGCCTTGCACAGCAGCACGCTCCCACTTGGGCAAACAAATACATCTTATTCCACACAGTCCCCTCCAATCCTAACCCCTGCTCCTCTGCTGTGATTGGGACAACTCTTTTCCACAGCACACAAACTTATCTAGTCATGTATTCCCACAAAACCCCCTAGCTCATGTACAAAGCAATTTAAGAATGATTAGACACTTCTGTTATTTTTCTTATCTTACAAATTATATACAGACAATATACACTTTTATTTTGTCTCCTCCCTCCGACTCACTTCGCTTTTTACAACACTCTCCCTTTCCTGACAGCTCAGGCACTTCTTGTCTGCCTCAGTCAAACTTGGATCACTTCCCAGACGAGCACCCTTACAGACACACACACACACACACACACACACACACACACACACACACACACACACACACACACACACACACACACACACACACACACACACACACACACACACACACATGCTTCTCCTGCAGATGAGCACAAAGCACTTCTTGCTTATGTTGAATGTACTTCATACATTCGAACACACTACTTGCGTTTTATTGTACTACTACACACAGCACTTCTTGCATGTGTTAAACTACGCAGGCGCTTTCCCTAAGACCTGGAAATTACTTTCTCTGTCTTTTTCAAATTAATCATGTATTTCAAACATTTGTTTAGTAATAATCAATTATAGGTTCGCTTAGTAAGGCAATACACTGTAAAAAATGATCGTGATTTTAACGGTCAAAGGTTGTAAAAATGCTACAGTTAAAAACTGTTATTTGGTTAACACAAAGTTTCCTTACTATATACGGTGAATAACTGCAATAGATCTAACCTTATGCCCGTGAAATTTACAGAAAAACAATGTAAAATCCCAAAAGAAAATTATAGAAAACCCAAAAGCATATATATTTTTTGTTTGAATCACAGTGACATTTTGTAAACTATTAAACAGAATATTTTGTTATATTTACAACATGTGATTATAATAAAATTTTATTTGATAAAACTACAAATATCGGTATTAAAAACCTGTACGTTTTTTGAGAAAATACTGTAAAAACTAGTTTGTTAATTTGACATGCTAATATTGTTGACAATTACAATTTTTTGTTAATCTTAAAAATGTAAGTCACTTTACACGTTTATGCATTTAAAAAATGTCTAAACATGTATTTGTATTGCATATAAATGTTCCATGCATTTGGATTATGTAATTTTAACAAACAAATTAATCAACTTACTAAGAATCACTATCTAAGAATCAGTAATAAAAATCTTATTTGTAAATCATTTATAAATGAAACGTTAAATGAACACTCCCTAGTGTTCATGTGTGTGCTCACTAATGAGTTAAAGTACCATTGAAGCAGTGTTGAAGTTAATGAGATAATTAAGAGATGATTGAGCATTAATGATGAACACCTGATGATAATAAGCACAATCACTGAAGGAAAGAGAAACACGAGAACTACGACTGACTTCAGCCACAGCTTTAGATGAAATCAACTGAAGATAAAAGAAGACATTAAATCTCTGAAGATCTCAGCAGAGGATTAAACAAATCCACAAACAGCATTACCAGCTTCACACATTACTAACCAGACTGACTTTATTTCTGTGGATGTTGATGTTTTATTGAAAATAATAGTTTTATTTGAAGTCACCATGATGGTGAGAAGTGTTTGCTTTAGTTGGGCTCTTGACCCTTGACTCTCCATCATTAGTTTTCTGGCTGCTTTAACTGTGTTTATAAAGCACTTTAGTTACAGCATGGAAAGCCAAGAAAACACATGGTCAGATTCATGATTTGTTCATGATTATATAATCATCATCTAGTGATCACTGGTCTTGTTCAGAGTCTAAGACTCTGTTTATGTGTTATTAATTTTGTTTAATCATAATAGTGGCCAATTGATTCTATAGCATGAGCTCTGTCGTGGCAATCTAATATATAATATATAGAATTTAAAAAAAATAGTGCACAAAAGGTTTTAATCTATAGCAAACATTAGACACAAACAGATATCAAGAATCAGTGTATGAATCTCAACAATGGTGAGAAATCAATGAAAAGCTTAATGCTGCAGTGCATGCTGGGTACCACCAATCAAAACTCTCCAATGAGTCCCAGCATGCATTGCGGCATGAATATTTTTTTTTTTTTTTGTCACCATTGTAGAGATGCAAACACTGATTCTTGATGTCTGTGTTTGTCTAAATAATGCCATAGATTAAACCTTTTTTTTGGTCCTGCAAGTTGTTTGATTGCCACAACAATGCATGAGTTTATAATGTAAACCACATGGCTTTTATTACGCATGCTACACAATTAACACATTACCTCCATAACCAGAGCATTAGAATCTGATTGACTTTAGTGATTCAGCCACTACATGATGATTAATATAATCATCATTAAAGAGCCAAATCACCTGGCCATGGTTTTTTGACTTTCCATGCCATAACAAAAGTGCTTTACAAACACAGTTAAAGCAGCCAGAAAACTAATGTTGGAGAGTCAAGGGTCAAGAGCCCAACTAAAGCAAACACTGCTCACCATCATGGTGACTTCATATAAAACTATTATTTTAATTAAAACATAAATTACAACAATAAAATCAGTTTGGTTAGTAATGCATGAAGCTGGTAATGTTGTTCGTGGAGCTATTTAATCCTCTGATGGGATTTTCAGAGATTTAATGTCTTCTTTTATCTTCAGTTGATTTCATCTAAAGCTGTGGCTGAAGTCACCTGTAGTTCTCGTGTTTCTCTTTCCTTCAGTGATTCTGCTCATTATCATCAGGTGTTCATCATTAATGTTCAATCATCAATTAATTATCTCATTACCTTCAACACTGCTTCAATGGTACTTTAACTCAGTAGTGAGCATACACATAAACACTAGGAAGTGTTATTTTAACATGGGTGTTTTTCTGTGTACTTTTACATAATTCCTAACTGTTTCATTTACGTATAACTGGCATATATTAATCATATTTAGTTTATTAATTTGTCTATGTAAAAATAATCCAAATGCATTGAAAATGTATATGCAGTTTACATACATAAATCTTATGCTTTACATTTTAATGTAATACTTACTGGTTTTCTATTTATTTTTAATAAAAATGAAAAAGGTGCCTCCTCTAACCACAGACTTAATTTTGAATTTCATAGTGCGCATAGTTTCATAATTCTCTGGTAACCACAGCTGCCAGCATTTTCCTGTAAAAATAACAGTTTTTTGTAGTTTTTTTTTTACAGTGTACACTGTAAAAAAGATCCCCATAAAATTTACGGTAAAAAACCGGCAGCTGTGGTTGCCAGAACTTTACCGTAAAAAATACGGCAGTAACGTTTAAGGTTTTACGGGACAGCAGCATATAATTTAAAGGTTTATAATGTAATAATTACAGTTAAAAAACATTTATTTTACAGTTCAAAACAGTATAATTTAAAGGTTTATACATTTTATTTTATTTTACAGTAAAATACCGTTAAATTTACAATTTTTCGAAGTGAAAAAGAACAGGTCATTGTGTAATTAACAGTGAAAAAGCGTAAATTGACATTCCCAGAATTCCCCACGTAACACTTCGCATTTGATGCATTTTCATTGAATTAACTATGTTTCTTCTTAGTTTTTTCTAATCACTTATGTACATTAAGGTTTTATGTTACATCTAATGTTGTTAAATTAATGTTTATTGCATTTTTAAAACATCATGTGTGCTACCATGATGGTGTTTGGTGTTTAGTGTTTGTGTGTGCACCTTCTATATATTAATATTGTCCCTCCAAAAGCTGCGTGTGATGAGCTTTGATTCATCATGTGATTCTCATCACCACTGTAATTGGTGATTGTCAAATTATATAAAAGGAAAATAACAGATATTAGCATTTCAATTGTTTCAATTGAAAGTTGGTCATTTAATATTTCGGTTCAATATTTTTTTTTATACCATTATTGTTTTATAGTGTACTGTGTACACATAATTATTTCAATATAAACTTTCAAATTATAGGGTTTTTAACTGTAAAATAAACCAGTTTTAACCGTAATTACCGCATTATAAACCTTTAAATTATATGCTGTTGTCCCGTAAAACCTAAAACGTTCCTGCCGTATTTTTTACGGAAAAGTTCTGGCAACCAGAGCTGCCGGTTTTTTACCGTAAATTTGATGGGTATTTTTTTACAGTGTAGGTAGTTACCCAAGGCAGCAGCTCACAAGAGACCACACAAAACAAAATATAAGCAAAATTGCTTACCTTGTTTTCTTTGGCGCCTTTTGTTTTGTGAGGTCTCGTGCCGAGCCGCCACGGGTCTCAGCCCTTTCTGGCTCCAGGCAATCTGGCTCGCCAAATATGTTGTGGCAATTTCTAAGTTCTTGATTGTCTCCGGTGCTTTAAAGAAAATCTCTCAGTCGAAGTTCCAGGTCTCAGAAGAAATTAACTTTATTGTATGAACAACAAAGTGAGATGCCAGCTGAACATCTGACCATCTCTTCCTCAGCTCACACTTTTATACAGTTCTAGCTCAAGATTTCATGGAAGGTGCATTACTCCCCACACTTTTTGCCACAGTTGCTCTATTCATAAACTTATCTAGTCTTCTTTGTAATGGTTGCCGACTGCCACTAGTTTTTCTTTCTCATCCATTATAGGCACCATTCTTTTTACAGTCACCTCATGGTTTTTTCCACAATTATATATAAACAATGTATCATATTTATCTGTGGACCTTCCCCGCCTTCCCAGTACATGACAGTTTCCCAGAGCCTCTCACCAATTTTCCTCTTACAACTAATGTAATATCTCCTGTTTCTCACGCTTTGATGTTTTTTACAAGCGGCAGACCATGGTTTCTTGGTGCTCAGCCGTATACTGCAGCTAAGGCCTAGTGAGGCCTACTAAGGCCTAATGAAAATGAATTTCTTCTACAGCCCAGGGAGAGGGCAAGGTAGAGATGTAATAATGCGTGGTGGTGGTATTCCAAGGGCTGTCAGAACAGTAGTCAGTGATGAAATTCGTGCCACTATCATTGAACATGTAATCAACCACGGTCTTTCACTAAGAGAGGCTGGTGAAAGAGTGCAGCCCAATCTGAGGCGGTCAACGGTTGGCTCCATTATACGCATCTTTCAACAAACCAACCGGTAAGTATTGTTTCATATCAGATTCTTACTTGAGATGTCAATAAGGTCATACAGTAATGCATATATCACATTTTTTTTGTTCCTCTAAAGAATGCAACATCTTCCACCCTCTGGGGGAAGAGGAAAGCTCCTCAATAATGATCAAGAGCTGAGAGGAACACTGAGAGAGTCAAGGAGCTACGACGACAATATGTCCAGGTATAGTGTATATTCAATTCAATGTCCAGTTCCAGTTCTGGCAAGTAGGTAACCTACACATTAATAGGTTACAGTACAGTATGGTATACAGTAATGACATGATTTACATAAACTTTGTTTCAGAGTGTTATGGAATTGGAGACCATCCAGGCCCCTCATGAATTCATATACATAGATGAGGCAGGAATCAATCTGGCCAAAAGGCGTCGTCGTGGACGAAATGTAATTGGAAAAAGGGCCACAGTGTGCCATGTGCCACGACAGAGAGGGGCAAACATTACCATGTGTGCAGCAATTGCAAATGCAGGATTACTCCTTCACAGATGTCAGGTTGGACCCTACAATATTGAGTGCCTCCTTGCCTTTCTCAATGATCTCCACCAGCGCCTGGTTTCAGAGCAGGATCAGAAGGGTGAGAACATGAGCACCTTTGTAATTACCTGGGACAATGTGGCTTTCCATCATTCACAAGCAATAACAACATGGTTTAAAGTTCACCCAAGACTGGTAAGTCTCTTCCTTCCACCCTATTCACCTTTCCTCAACCCCATAGAGGAGTTATTTTCTGCATGGAGGTGGAAGGTCTATGACCATCAACCACATGACCAGATGTCCCTCCTTGAAGCCATGGATGCTGCAGGGACATCACAGTTCATGATTGCCAAGGGTGGATCCGACATACCAAACTGTTTTATCCCAGGTGCATCGCCTTGGATAATATCCGATGTGATGTTGATGAAAACATGTGGCCTAACCCTGAAGATCGCAGAGATGAGATACAGTAATTTTGTGCTTTTTTCTGTCCCCTCCTTCATATCTGGGCTTTTTGCTGTTGTTTTTTTGTTCAGAATGCTCTTGTGTATTTCATGGATATTTTGTTCACTGCAAGCAATACTGTAAAACTTTTTCTGTTGTATCATACCGTGTTTCTACTGTACCTCCTGCAGTAAACTGTAAAGAAAAAAAAACTGATTTGCTTTTGAATGTAAACATTATTGTACATGTGGACATACAGTTACAAACAATGAAATGTAGTGTAAAAACGATGGCTTGTTGTTTTGCATGCAAATACCTGTTTGCAGTTTTTGTAATATTAACAATATTTTGAAACCTTGTGTACTTTGATTGACTGCATGTACCTTGTGAAGTGAAAACAAGTGTTATTCTTTGACAATATTATTTCTTTTTGTGTCAGATTTCAGTGTTTTGGTAAAGTTAGTGTGTGCAGAAAAATATGTGTTCTATTTTGAAATGAAGAGTTAGTATATACCAGTATTTAACAATGTGTGTTTTTGAGAAGAAAATTATCCATTTGGCCAATTGTTTTTTGTAGGTGTGAGTCTGTGTTAAGAGTATAGAAAAAGTATCTAAAGTATGGGTAAGCGCCTGTTAGCGATAAAAAAAAAACCTGTAAGTTACCGTTAGCTAGCAGAACTTAAGTTTGGTCGAGCACTAAGCAACATTGCATCAACGTTACTGGCTATAGTATAGTGATTTCCCAAGACAAGTCATTAGTCTTATTTTTGGACCTCCCGGCCTGCCATAGTCTGGTACTCGTTATCACTTCATTAGAGCGGCGAAAGCACCAATAGAGTTTATCAGCACTGTGCGTGAGACGGTTCAGCTGCTCCTGCAATGCGACTGCTGGATCTATTTATTTATTAATTTATCTGAGGAGCCAGAAAGCAGTTTCGGACCGTTCCGGCCCACTTTAACACCTAAATGCTTCAATTCCTGCTATAGCTAGTTTCTATTAGCATGCATAGAACTAGGCTGTTTATTCAAGTACTTTTTTTTTGCAATTGTTAACAGGCATTTACAAATATCAAAGTACTTTTTCTAAATTAATTAACACAGCAACACACCTACATCACACAATTACCCAAATAGTACATTTTCTGGCCAAAACAATTTTTTGTTCTAAGCTCTACATTTCAAAATGATAAAAAAACATTTTCTACATATACTAATATATATGTTCATGTTGAATAGAAAACTAGTGCTAGTGTTTTGACAGAATTAATTGATTTTGAATCAGGTTTATTATATATACATATATATATATATATATATATATATATATATATATATATATATATATATATATATATATATATATATATATATATATATATATATATATACTAGTTTTCCATTCACTATTTTCTATTCGATCACATGACCAGCGCTGCGCTCTCGTATCTCTAGTCTAACAAGGCCAGAGCCTTTGGTGTGTGTGGGTGTGCGTGCGTGCATGCTGCGGTGGTGTGCCTGAAACTAAACTTAATTCGCCTCAACTGAAAGTCTCAACTGAAACTGAATCATTTCCTATTGCATATATGGTGTCCTATGTGGCTTTCACCATGTAGAAAATAGTAAATGTGTGAACAACTGACAGACTTCAGCCACAGCCTCAGCGTCTATTTATAGTGTAGGGGCGGAGCTTCAGATTCAGCAATTGGATAGAAGATGTGAGGAGAAGGTGAACACACCAGCTTAATCTTTCCCCTCCAAATGCAGAATTTTTTCGTTATTTGTGAGACAGTGCTTCCTGGCCAAAAACTGAATTTTCCAGGTTTCACTGTTAGAGACACTGTTTCACAGTTAGAGAGGGGGCTATTACGCTTCATCTGAATGAGTACTGATCTCCTGATCAAAGCATACATGAGTAAGACGCAGTCAAACCAAGTGGCAACCTTCCCCAGTTTCTGTTGAAACCAATACGGAAGTAACTTAAACTGTAATTCATTGACTGGCTACTAGAGACAGGCTCCAGAAGGGAGCAGAATCTCAGAATCCCATGCTAAAATTACCAGCTTTACAGCAGAAAAAAATTACAGCTGGTACAAATTATGGTTTTGATATATATATGGCTAATTTTGCCCTCCATGACAACTGTAATAGAGTGATTTTTTAAAAATGATATAAAGCCTTAAAGTTCTGCATAATTATGGGCATGGTCACTTTGACATGTGGATTGCTGTTTGTCTGCTGTCTGTCTCTACGTCCCACCTCGTTGCCCATTTTCTGTTATCTGGGCGTGATGCTCGATGACGCCAAATAATTTTTTTTGCAATATTGTCCTGTTTAACACTGTGAAGCACCTTTTTTTACAATCGTCATTGTAAAAGCGCTACACAGTAAAATCCCCAGTGTTAAATCAACACTGCTCAGAGTCTATTTGGTCCCACTCCACAGAGAGTTAAAATAACACTGAAGCTGTGTTAAAGTTAATGAGATAATTAAGAGATGAATAATATGGGGTTCCATTTGTGCCAAAAATAAGTTGACTGCCCAGTGCTTTGTACTATACATTTGTCCTTGTCATCAGTCTTTGTCAAGTTGTTCGGAAAAATTGGTATATGTTGATGTGTGTGTTCACTGCTTATGTCGATTTGCTCTGTTGTCCTTACTGTATTGATCCTATTTTTTCAGATAAAGTCCGAGCTTTAACTGTATACTGCTGTCCCTACAGTCATCTTAACTGTCGTCCTGTTCAGTCATCTTAACTGTCGTCCTGTTCAGTCATCTGAACTGTTGTCCTGTTCTGTTGTCTTGTTCAGTCATTTGAACTGTCATCTGAACTGTCATCCTGTTCACATGAGAAAGTTATCTCTGTAATTCGACTTGACAAAAAAATCTAAACACAGAGGCAAATATTATGAAAATGAATACCAAGACTTTACAACTTTACTTACTTTGATATTCAGCAGAAGCCCGCCTTCTCGTCTAAACCTGCAGCAGTGATGGCCATGACAAACCGTAATGGCGGAGCCAGAGAACTTTGGGAGAAGAAACTTTTTGGGAGGAATCAATTTTACTCCATAATTTAGCTCACAATCTACTGACATGTTATACTCTGTACACTCAAAACAGAGCAAAAATTATTAATTTTGAGGAGGAAAAAAAAACACTCCTGAAAAACAACACCATTTTTTCTGTGTGTCTTTCACTCATATGTCAGCATTTATCAGCCCTGTTAGCGGTGCAGTGGGTGGAACCGCTATAGAGAATAAGGAAGGAGAAAATGTGAGAGAGACCAGTGGAGGATATACATATGTTTATTTATGACTGTGATCTGACACGACTGTTTCTTTGCAGATCTGTGAGACTGAAGTCAATCTGGAATTAGAGCTCCCATCATCATCATCATCATCATCATCATCATCATCATCATCATCAGCCTAATCTCAGGTCAGTTCTTTACTGGTCTGTTTGGGTCAAATAACCCATTATATTACATTGTATGGCCTAGATTGATAATATTTAATACAGTACAGGCCAAAAGTTTGGACACATTACTATTTGTAATGTTTTTGAAAGGAGTTTCTTCTGCTCATCAAGCCTGCATTTATTTGATCAAAAATACAGAAACAAATATTGTGATATATTATTACAATTTAAAATAATTGGTTTTCAATTTATTATACTTAAATGATCATTTATTTCTGTGATGCAAAGCTGAATTTTCAGGATCATTCCTCCAGTCTTCAGTGATCATGATCCTTCAGAAATCATTCTAATATGATGATTCATTTTCAGAGTTGGAAACAGTTCGGCTGCTTAATATTTTTAGATATTAGATATTAGAGATACTTTTTTATATATATATAATACTTTGATGAATAAAAAGTAAAAAAAGAAAAAAAAGAAAAAAGAAGGAAATGTTTTAAAAAATAGAAATATTTTGTAACAACAATATACACTACTGGTCAGTATTTTGGGGTCAATCATTTTTTTCCTTTCTTTTTTGAAATAAATAAATAATTGTATTCAACAAGGATGTGTTAAATTAATACAATTATAGTAAAGGAGATTTATATTATTTTAAAATATGTTTTTATTTTGAATAAATGCAGTTCTTTTGAACCTTTTTTTTTTCATCAGCAGAACTGTTTCCAACACTCATAATAAAACTGTATGTCACATGTGACACTAAAGACTGGTAGCCTAGAAATCTAGATGCACCCTAGCGGCAGCAAATTTAATTTGCCCGCAAGTGTGGTCTAGCAACTCTCAATTCCTAGCCTGACAAGCCAGACCCACATCAAGATGTTTGGTCTGGAAACTCACCATAGACAGCTCAATCCGAGGGGCGGATAAACGGTTGTCTTTCAAACTCCCTCTGGACGCGATAGGATAGCGGTACACCAACCAGAGCAACGAAGGTGAAGCAGAGCTCGCTGATAGATTAAACATTCACCGTATCCGGTCGGCTAAACTCCGAACACATCTTCCCTTTTTAAGAATGACTTCAGTGCCGCTCTTTGTTCTTTTCTCAGAGAAAAGCTTAACTCCAAGTCTTCCAGAGTCGCAGTCAGAGCTGATTCGAAAGACCGCCGCCGTTTGCCAGTTTCTGTGTTAACTAGAAGCACGCAAACGCAACTCGGCCGTCGTCATTATGGCCCCGCCCGCCGACTCTATACACGATGTGATTGGGCCGTCCAGATTTTGAGGAACACAGCTAAGAATGGTATTGAGAGTGCCTAGACGACACTTGCGGGCAAATAAAATTTGCTGCCGCTAGGGTGCGTCTAGATTTCTAGGCTACTCAATTCCTATCTGAGCTGTATTCCTCAGAATCTGGACGGCCCAATCACATCGTGTATAGAGTCGGCGGGCGGGACCATAATGACGACGGCCGAGTTGCGTTTGCTAGCTTCTAGTAACACAGAAACTGGCGAACGGCGGCAGTCTTTGGAATCAGCTCTGCCCGCGCCTCCGGAAAACTTGGAGTTAAGCTTTCCTCTGAGAAAAGAACAAAGAGCGGCACTGAAGTCATTCTTAAAAAGGGAAGATGTGTTCGGAGTTTAGCCGACTGGATACGGCGAATGTTTAATCTGTCAGCGAGCTCCCCTTCACCGTCGTTGCTCCGGTTGGTGTAGCGCTATCCTATCGCGTGCAGAGGGAGTTTGAAAGACAACCGTTTATCCCGCCCCTCGGATTGAGCTGTCTATGGTGAGTTTCCAGACCAAACATCTTGATGTGGGTCTGGCTTGTCAGGCTAAAAGACTGGAGTAATGATCCTGAAAATTCAGGTTTGCATCACAGAAATAAATGATTATTTAAAGTATAATAAATTGAAAACCAAATATTTAAAATTGTAATATATCACAATATTAATTTTATTTCTGTATTTTTGATCAAATAAATTCAGGCTTGATAAACAGAAGAAACTTCTGTCAAAAACATTACAAATAGTAATATATCCAAACGTTTGGCCTGTACTGAATATATAGGTTTGGTTACCATTGTGGTGAAGAGTTTAGCAAAACGTGACCTTAAAGGGTTACTTCAGCAATTAGCATATGGTTTTCTATCAGTAGAAACTCTGGAGTATATTCAAATGATTATGTGCCTCCCTCTTATATCCTTCTGAGACGAGAGATTTATGCATTTTATTTCTGGAAAAATTACTCCGGTGACGCAAATATCATTGATTTGCATCATCGGTAAAAGGTTTGGCCAGAGGCTAAAGACTCCAGCCAGCAGAGGGAGCTATTTCTGCATGTTTTCAACTCGCACATGAGGAGTGAGATCACACTCACAGCTCAGCTCGGCTCAGGCATTCATGGAAACGGTGCGGCCGGCGGAGCAAAGTGAGTATTTTATCTTCTCAAGAATCTTCCAAATGCATGAACTGAACACGCGCTGAGAACTACTGCCGCGAGCGCAGACGCGTTTACCTCAGCTCTCATCACAAGCTCATTCAGCTCACCATGATGAGTGTAATCTGACTCCTGCAGCGACTGTGCTGACACTCACTCAGCGGCTAAATAACATATTGAACACACACGTTCAGTTTTTAATTGTAGTGTCTGTTCTCTAACTGAACTGATTTTATGAAGATGAACGCGGTGGTGATCAATGATTCAGTAGCGGTGACTTTGGAAATGTCCTCACAGGGCAGCGAAGCATTTTGGGAATTGTAGTCTTTCATCCCCATCAGACAAAAATACATTTTCTATCTTTTCTCTGTCTAGAATTTATTTGGACACAGACATCAAGAATCAGCATATGAATCTCAACAATGGTGACATGTTTTTATGCCACAATGCATTTCTGGGAGCCGACCAATTATAAAACTCATGGCTCCCAGCATGCATTGCAGCATGAAGCATATCACCATTGTTGAGAATCATATGCTGATTCTTGATGTTTTGCTAAAATAATTAGTTCTGTAACTTTTGAAAAAAAAAAAAAATCTAAAATCAAAATCTGACCTGTGGCGCGCGCATTATATATATATATATATATATATATATATATATATATATATATATATACACACACACACTTGGTTACTGATGAGATTATTAAATCATTCCATTTCATTATGAAAACCATATGAACTGATTTGCTTCTGGATTCCATTTTAACTAAGTGTACAAAACACTGTTAGCAACACTGCTCTTCAAAAGCCAAGTCAAACTGCCCAACTAAAGGAAACACTGATCAGCATAATGGTGACCAAACATTTTCCATAAAACATCAACATCTAAACCTGTTAATTCTCAATAAGAGCTAATGTAGACGAACAGTATGACAGGAATAACTGTGCAGTTGTTTAATCCTCTGATGAGATCTTCAGAGATTTAATGTCTTCTTTTATCTTCAGTTGATTTCATCTAAGGCTGTGGCTGAAGTCAGTTGTAGATCTTGTGATTATCTTTCCTTCAGTGATTATGCTCGTTATCATCAGGTGTTCATCACTAATTGTTCAATCACCACTTAATTCATCTCTTAATTATCTCATTAACTTTAACACGGCTTCAGTGTTAATTTAACTCTGTGTGGAGTGGGACCAAATACACTCTGAGCAGTGTTGATTTAACACTGGGGATTTTACTGTGTAGAAATGTATTTGCATACTGTGGTTAATACACTCAGTGTAGTAGATTATGGCCAGGGACAAAACCAGCCCGCGCAGTCGTCTCTCAATAGTGTAATTATAGTTTGCTGGCTTTGCCTCTCCTGTTGGAATTTTCCCACACGTAAATTCTGACCAATCGAAAGCAGTTTAGGAAATACGCCATGGCCAATGAGTGATGTGGATGTTGTCACGTGCTTGCGTTTTGGTTCGTTTTAACTGGTTCAGACCAAAGCAATCAGTGTGGTGTGAAAAGGAACCAAAAAAGCTGAAAAATGCAACAATGTATAATTGTTTGCCCTTGGTTCGGACCAAATGAACCAAACTAGAGATGTGAAAGCACCCTTAAAGAGGTGGTCTGGGGTTCGTTTCATGTGAACTCCGGTACGGTTCGCTGCTGATGTGAACACAATCATACTCAATCCCAGAAGTTAACCGCTATTAATGACATATGAGTTGATAAAAATGTGTGTTTTGTGTGTGTTTCACTCATTCGTCAAACACGGGTATAACCAATACACAATGAACAAGTGCTCAGAAATGATCACCGGGGCCAGACTTCGCAGTGTGTGGGGGTGAGAACTCCTCATCTGTGTGATGAGGTGCGGGTGACTGTACAATCTGTCCCAGGAATGAGGGCCTATGGGAATTGTAGTTCAAATGTAAAACAGTCAATATTCGGGTGATGGCTCCCTCTGGTGGTGTGAAGGAGGTGGTGTGGGAGCCTCAGAGTTATTGCCTTCATGTTCTTCTACCCTCGCGCCATCCTCCCTCTCTGTCCCGCTATCTTTCGGGGAAATGCACTAGATTGGGACATTATATACAACTAACCAAATGAGAAGGGTATTCCTGCACAACCGGAGGCTGCAGTTTCAGGACCCCAGTTCTAGGACCCCAGTTCTAGGACCCTAGTTTTTTGTGACAGCACCACCTACCGAATTGAATCACCAAAACACTAATTTAAGATGGACGATGGACACTGATCAGACTGTAAGTACCGATATTCAATCAAGTTTTATTTTATAACGTTTAAACGAAAAACAAAATGTACTAAAGTGAGCTGCTAACTATGAATTAAGAATAAATTCACACGAATTAAGAATTTGTGTGCTAGTTTTATTAGTTACTATAATGTTCTTGATCGTGGCGTGGCCATGATTTATTAAATCCTTTTTTATGTTTAATGACTATAATACATCTAGCCAGCTGCCAGCACATTATTAAACTTAAAAAGATGACAAATGCATATTGGTGTAAGGGTGTGTGATTTACCTGTAGCTTACTGTATTAGTGGGGAAACTTCCTGAATAATCATTGTTTTACCATAGTTAAGAATAAAATATTCTTACATAACTGCTCTGACTGCCTGGTTGCACTACAATATCAGCCTGTCTAAATGACGCATAATGTTTGACAAGTTCAGCCATTTATACTTTGGCTACGTTCTTATAGTCTGTACTTTTGCTGCGAAGGATTAAAAAGATTAAAATGAATCCTTTAATTAAAAAAATAATAATAATTCTGTATGAATCTTGCACATTTTTTTTTTTATTATCCTTGGAGCTGGACTGAAAAGACTGGGCATAATATTGCAGTGATTAATAAATGCATATTTAGCTACTTCAAACAAATACTATTATATTCCATTCTGCTTATCATGTAGATTTCATAATGTAACCGAGATGGCAATGGCTTTTGACATGTAGCCTATGTTACCTTTTTTTTTTTTTTGCTTATAGGGATTGCCACGCCATCACTGTGGAAATGACTGCAGGATTTTCATGTTAATTTTAGAGTCTCAGTGTTTTTTATTTTTTTTTTATTTTATTTTTTTATATAAGTATATGCTTATATAGTATCTGTCAATGTCCCACATCTTTCAGATGGACATGGCTTTCATTAGAAAGTGGTTGTGTCTTCTTTTGATGGAGCGCTTCCAAATAGAAGGGTATTATAACAATATATATTTGTATTTTCAACACTTGCTGGTTTTTATAAATTGTGCAGTATTTTATTGAATGTATGTTATCAGTTCATTTTGTGTCATGGCTCATTTATCAAAACTACCATGTTCACCAGATTAGTATAATGACTTTCAATCATCCTCCATTTAGCTAAGTAAGAAATGTTTACAATAGTTGCCTCACACTGTATGCAGCTTCAACTGTATAGTACCATGGTCTCAATTGGTGGGTATTGCTCTTATATACTTACAAATTTGGAGTTTGGAATTAGACATCAGTAACATTAATATTCTGTTTGGCTTTCTCTCTCTACAACTCCAACAGTGCACAAGTGTTAAATCATATATATATATATATATATATATATATATATATATATATATATATATATATATATATATATATATATATATATACAGCCATTCCGTCTGTGAGGCAACTGATGAAAAAAGGGGTCTTTTTGGTGCTGCTGTTATTGCAAAAATGACATAAATATATATTCTTCAAACATTCTTGAGTCTTGTCTTGCCTCTATACAATCTTTAAAATATCTGACTGTAATTTAGTGACTGCATATACTGATTCCATCTTTATTTTACCTGATAATGAACTAAAGTTAAGGAGGTTAATCAATACACAGTATAATTCAAGATTTTTAATGTACTCAACTTTTTTTAAAGATTGATATACATTTTAAAATTTTATTTTGTGTAAATTAATGTGTTTAAATTTAAAATTGTGACTGAAAGCAGGTATTACACACTTTGTAATTAACCTCTGATGCATTTTGAATTAAAAAAAAATCACATAAAATATACTCCTGAGATTAAATATCTTTATACTATGTAGGCTACTAACTAAACCACATGGGTCATAGAACTGAGGTCCTGAAACTGCAGCACACCGCTATATCATCCAGTTCTGTAGGTGGTGCTGTCACAAAAAACGAGGGTCCTAGAATTGCGGTCCTGAAACTGGGGTCCTGAAACTGCAGCCTCCGGTTGTGCAGGAATATACTACTGAACCAAATGAGCTCACAATTCCCTTAAAAGGTAAAGAAACATGTTGTCCTGTTTAAAATAGTTTGCTTTATGCTTACATGTGGCACAATCCACTTTTCATGTAAAGAATACTGTACATCATGGCAAATACAGCCCATCATCTGTCTATCCTCTGCACACATGTACAGACACACGCTGGCTCCACAAAATGCAATATACAAATAATTATGAACATTATTGAATAATACTGAAAAATAACATTAAACAATAACTTTTTAGTGTTCATCAACAAACTTTTGTGCATGTGAATCAATGTATATGCATCATGACATGACATGACACAGTTGACAAAAACTGCATTTAATTTGTAAACATGATTTTGTAAGTTTCAGTATTATTATAACTTCTCTATCATTCTTTCAAAGGCATATGGGGGGGGGGGTATTTGGAAACAGACATCAAGAATCAGCATATGAATCTCAACAAT
Source organism: Pseudorasbora parva (assembly GCF_024679245.1). Classification (NCBI taxonomy): domain Eukaryota; kingdom Metazoa; phylum Chordata; class Actinopteri; order Cypriniformes; family Gobionidae; genus Pseudorasbora; species Pseudorasbora parva. The sequence goes on along the minus strand of NC_090177.1, from coordinate 42,071,945 downwards.
GGTGACATGTTTTTATGCCACAATGCATTTCTGGGAGCTGACCAATTATAAAACTCATGGCTCCCAGCATGCATTGCAGCATGAAGCATATCACCATTGTTGAGAATCATATGCTAATTCTTGATGTTTTGCTAAAATAATTGGTTCTGTAACTTTTGAAAAAAATAAAATAAAATCTAAATTCAAAATCTGACCCGTGGCAAATATTTATATATATATATATATATATATATATATATATATATACATATATATATATATATATATACACTCACACATTTGGTCACTGATGAGATTAGTAAATCATTCCATTTCATTATGAAAACTATATGAACTGATTTGCTTCTGGATTCCATTGTAACTAAGTAAGTGTAGAAAACACTGTTAGCAACACTGCTCTTCAAAAGCCAAGTCAAACTACCCAACTAAAGGAAACAGTGATCAGCATAATGGTGACCAAACATTTTCCATAAAACATCAACATCTAAACCTGTTAATTCTCAATAAGAGCTTATGTAGACGAACAGTATGACAGGAATAACTGTGCAGTTGTTTAATCCTCTGATGAGATCTTCAGAGATTTAATGTCTTCTTTTATCTTCAGTTGATTTCATCTAAAGCTGTGGCTGAAGTCACTTGTAGATCTTGTGATTCTCTTTCCTTCAGTGATTATGCTCATTATCATCAGGTGTTCATCACTAATTGTTCAATCACCACTTAATTCATCTCTTAATTATCTCATTAACTTTAACACAGCTTCAGTGTTAATTTAACTCTCTGTGGAGTGGGACCAAATACACTCTGAGCAGTGTTGATTTAACACTGGGGATTTTACTGTGTGTGTAGGTGAAACTTTTCTGGTGAAAGAAAACAATATGAAACCAAATCGACGTGGTTTGCTATACTAAACTTGTTCTGCCAATCTTTAAGACCAGCTTAAGGTGTTCTTTTTAATTGTTTTTTTTTTTTTTCAGCAACTCAAAGTACAGCCATGGAGGACAATTATGACAGTGATCTCTTCATCACTACCACAAGTTATGATGATTATTATTATGACATTGAAAAGCCTTCTAATCCATACCCACGCTATGAAATCAGACTGTCCATCTTCCTCATCACTGCTCTGTGTGTGGGAGTGCCGTGTCTGATTTGGGCTTTTTATTTTGTGCATCGTCAGAGAAAGACCAGAGGCCGGATCTCAGCCTTCATCATCCTCCTCCTCCTCTGTGACCTGTTGCAACTGCTCATGTATCCATATATAGTGACAATATTTCTTAGTTTTATCAGTTTCTTTGATGTCATTACATTCCTTGGGCTCTATTGTCTGAAAGTCTGTGGGCTTTACCTGCAACAGCTGGTGGCTCTGGAGGGAGTTCTGACTCTGAAATATCTGCTGATCTCTGCTCGTATTTTCTCAGCCCCCTGTTACATCATAATCTCCATCATTATACTTATTATTCCTTTAATGTATGGATTATTGATGGTTTTCATTGGCTATGGTTATGATTTGTACATTACTATTGGCATAATTCTGGCACCTGTGTGTTTATTGGTTGCCACAGGCATAATCACATTCAAAGCCCCGCCCACTCCTGCCAGTACACCTGTCACTGAGAACAGACCAGGTGCAGTGCTGTTTCTTGTCTCCACGGTTAACTTAGTTGTGCTCTATATCCCGTGTGTGTTGATTTACTTTATCCGTCTCTTTGACATGTCTTGGTTTACGATGTCTTTCTGCTTGTTGAGTTTGACAGTGATTTCAGAGCCTCTCCTGTGTGTGCTGGTCTGCAGAGAGAATCTCAACACTCAGACAAATCAACCACACATAGAGCTCAACTCCGCACAGGCATCAGTCTGAACTGAACATCCAGCCGAGGCTTATTTCAATAAAAATGTATAAGGAATATAAATCACAAACACATTATTATTTTCCCCATGTGCTGAAGTTAGCAAAATGCACTCAAAAAAAAATAGCACATTGGTTGAACATGATTTAATCATGAACAGTGGTTCCACGTGATTACACCACATTATCTTAACAACGATGGATGATGTTCAACCAGCTTGAAATATTTGTGTTCATTTAACATGAACAGGTAAGTTAAGTTAAATCAGGTTAACATTCTTAATTTTGTCCAAAACTATTACATTTGATTACTCTGAAATTAATATAAAAAAAAAACAAGTAATCCAGTTTAATTGATTATTTTTATTTAGTGAAATGCTATTTTTTTACAAAATTTAGATAATCGTTTACATTACAAGATTGTATTGGCTAGATGGTTTTGTTACATCCATAGCATGCCCAAAGTAGTTTTTTTTTTTTTTTTTGCATTAAAATATCTTTAATAGTTATTAGCAGATCCTCAACCCAAGCACACGCTCTACACTTCACCACAAAGGTAACGTCCAAAAACACGAACATAACACAAACTTTTAAATACCAACATAAAACATTAAACATTAAAAAGTCTCTCCATTTTCTTATCTCATTAGAAATGCATAAAATATCACTTTATTTAAGCATTTACTCTCCAAATTCAGCACATTTGCAAAGCATGATGGGAAGTGAAAGTCCTGTTTGTTCGGCTTACTTGATTGAATCATGTTATTTCAAAATAAACACATAAAGTTATGTCAAAGAATAACGGTTTTAAGTCAGTTTAACATGAATCAAGTACATTTGAACCAGAAACCTGATATAATGGTGTTAAATCAATTTGAATTGCTTAAATAAAGTGAACAGCATCATACGTTTTTTGAGTGTGGCTAACGGCATCTTTACACACACACACGTTAGGTTTTTTTGTATTGTGGGGACTTTCCATAGATGTAATGGATTTTACACTATACAAACTGTACATTTTATCCCCCTACACTGCCCCTGCCCCTAAACCTACCCATCACAGGAAACATTCTGCATTTTTACATTTTCTAAAAAACCTAATTTAGTATGTTTATAATCTATTTACATTGTGGGGACCGCTGGCTGGTGTAATATGTAATACAATGTAAAATAAACAAGTACACACACATGCCTTCCAGAACACCACTGCCAGGATTCTGAGTATAACCAGAGAATTGTTTAAACACACATACATAGCTGTTTTTTTTTTTTGCTGGTTTTTTTTTCCCAACAAATATGAATAGAACTTTTTTGAATTATGCTTTATATACAACTAATATTTCTGTTATTTTTTTTCATTAATATAGCTAAAAATAAATTCTGCATTGTTTATTCATCTACATAATGACTCACTGTATCAGTTTGTTTATGAATGCCTATTAACCCTTGTATGGTGTTCGGGTCTGCTGGACACGTTTTCACTTTTTATCGAAAGAAGAATCATATGATTAATTATTTTTTTCAAACTGAGACTCATTGGCCTTGGCTCATTTTCTGTGAGGAATATATATATATATATATATATATATATATATATATATATATATATATATATATATATATATATATGAACACACACTGTTCACCCCCCCCCCCATGTGTTCATGTATATGGTTTATGAGGACACAAATATGTATAATGACATTATTATACATATTACTACGGTATTACAACGTAAACATGGTTTATGACGATATCTGTGATGGGTAGGTTTAGGGGTAGGGTTAGTGTAGGGGGATAGACTATACAGTCTGTACATTAGAAAAAACATTATGCCTATGGAGAGTATGCACCACATCCAAGTGTGTGCGCATGTGTGGTGTGTGCATGTGTGTGTGTGTGTTTTTGTCTGCGTGTGTGTGTATGTGTGTGTTATGGGTCTGTGTGCCTGTGTGCATGCATTAGTGTGTGCGTGTGTGCGTGTGAGAGAGATTGTAAGTGTGAGAGTGTGCAATAGTGAGTTTTGTTTCTACCCCTGCCGTTCTCACACGAGGTTGCAATTCTTAAAGGTCCCGTTCTTCACGTGTTTTCGAAGCTTTGATTATGTTTACAGTGTGCAATATAACATGAGTTCATGTATCGCGTTTAAAAAAAAATTACACAATTTACTTATCTGTACAGCGCTGTTTCCTCTGTCCTAAAAACGGCCTGATGATTTCCTTGTTCTATGAAGTCCCTCCTTCAGAAACACGTAACGAGTTCTGATTGGGCCAGCGCTTCCCGTGTTGTGATTGGACAGCAGCTAAGCGCACTTTGCCCGGAAAGGTCCCGCCTCTTACCATAACGGGGAGATGGAAGCGCTGAATGCACGCTCTTCTCCACGTGGGAGAGCAACAAGACCACGCCCCCTATTTTGCGTGTTCTTGTGGGCGAAGGGTTAGTCAACAAACGGTTCTAGTGACGTCATTACAGCAGGAAGTGCAGGGGTGTAGTCCAAACCGGCCGTTCGCTGTAGGCTTTGAAAGGGAACTTCTGTTAAATAAAATATCTCGCTTGGCATTGAACTTTGAGCTTTATAATTTTACAGGTATTATTCATGCTCTAACAGCAACATTACACACTAACTAAAGTTTGAAAGATGGAATCGCGAAGAACAGGACCTTTAAATGTGATCTAACAAAGGTAAAGAGAAAATATTAACCCTAAATTCTGTTTAAATAGCTTGTAATTGGGATGAAGTAAATATCTGTTGAGTATTTTAACATAACATTTTTGATTTTGTTGAATTAAAAACCCAAAAATGCAGCGTGTCCACCAGACCCACGAACACTGGCTGAGTAACAAAAATATGAACACCACACAAGGGTTAAGAAAAAATCTCAGACTTTAATCTGTCTCAGAATTTAATTGAATAATTCACTTCATGCATCTGTGTATCTGCCTGCACAGCAAAAACTCCAGTCTTAAATTAACTCTCCTCGGAGTTTATTTGGCTCCACACTCAAGTGTTAAAAGTAACTCTGAAGAAGTGTTAAAGATAATGAGATAATTAAGAGATTAATTAAGTGATGATTGGCCATTAGTGATGAACACCTGATGATAACAAGCATAATCACTGAAGGAAAGAGTCACCATTTTAAGTCACCATTATAGTGATCAGTGTTTGCTTTAGTTGGGCTCTTGACCCTTGGCTTTTTAAAATTAGTTATTTTTTCTGGCTGCTTTAACTGTGTGTTTTGGAACGCACATTTTGACAAAGAAAGCACAGAGAAAATCTGTTCAGGAGTTAGTGATGTTTTGATTAACATAATCATCACTTAGTGGCTTGATCAACTACTATCATTCTGAGACACATTTCTAGCTATATGGGGCATGTGTTGATTTTACATTATTAATTACAACAGCTCTGTGATGTCAATAGGGTGAGATTCTGCACAAAAAAGATATCAAACTACTTATTGTTGCTACTTGTTGCTTTTGGCACTCACAGACATCAAGAATCAGTGTATGAATCTCAACAATGGTGACAAACAGCATCTCAGATACACAGATCAACTCTGAACATCACAAAACAAGCTACTAAAAAGTCACATAAAACAGCAAAAAGAAAATGGTGAGAATAGAAAGAAATCAATAAATCAGTTCATCTTATAATTTATGCATGCTGCCATGCATGCTGGGAGCCATGGGCGAGTTTTGATTGGTGCACCCAGAATGCACTGCAAAAGCTTTTTGATGGCCACCATGGTTGAGATTCATACGCTGATTATTGATGTCTCTGTGTGGCTGAATGACAAGAGATTCAAACCCTTTTTATTTTTTTTTAGAACAGAACAAATTTTAAAATCCCTCTGATTATATTGTAAACGCCAGAGCATATGCTGTAGTATCAGGGCTGCTTTAATCAATAAAGTAAACCTAGCTCAAAGATTAGGCTCTAAAAGACATCAGTAGTTTAGCTCATGAGGATAATGTCAAAACATAACCATCAACACTTGGTCACATTTTCTCTGCACTTGTATGGCCAGACAAAGACTAATGTTATAAAGTCAAGAGCCCAACTAAAGCAAACACTGATCTCCATAATGGTGACTTAATTTTTTTGACTCTTTCCTTCAGTGGTTCTGCTTGTTATAATTAGGTGTTCATCACTAATGGCCAATCATCACTTAATTAATCTCTTAATTATCGCATTACCTTTAACACTTCTTCAGAGTTACTTTTAACACTCTTGAGTGTGGAGCCAAATAAACTCTGAGGAGAGTTAATTTAACACTGGAGTTTTTGCTGTGTGTATGCATGTTTATTGTATTGTATTGTATTGTATTGTATTGTATTGTATTGTATTGTATTGTATTAGTGCAGAAGTGTAACATAAGTCAACTGAAGGCAAGTTGGAGAATGCAAGTGCATATTTTATTAACAAAATAATATGAACAGACTTCCGGCTTGGCAATGTGAGGTGTGGACGCGTGTCGGCAGAGCTTCCGACATTTTCAGATAAAATACACTTTAATAGTGCCATTTAATTAATCTAAAGCGTTTTTATAAGTGCAAAGAGGTGCTTACGGCAATCGCACTGATACAGCAAGATGAGTAAGAATAAATCAACAGCAAATGCCCCGCCAACAACGAGAACCAGTATAGCTAGCAAATTAGCCACGATGGCTAGCGCGGGGAAGTCTGAAGAAGCCCTTTCAGATAACGATGGCGTCTCCATGAGCCAGCTAGTAACGGAGCTAACAAAGCAACGAGCTTCGATAAAAGAGGACATCTCAGCTCTGATCCAAGAGTCAATGGTGCCGTTCCAAACATCGGTGAATGCTTTAACGGAGACTTTGGCAAGTTTCCAGGCCCGCTTATGTGCCACAGAGACGCTCGCGGGCGATAACTTCGCTGCGCTGGCTTCAGCTGAAATAACTATTAAAACTCTGAAAGGAGCAAAACGCGATACTTCTGGATCGAGTTGATGACTTGGAAAACCGATCGCGGAGGGCAAATATCAGGATCTTAAATGTACCGGAGAACAGCGAGAAAGGCCAGCCTACAATCAAGTTCGTGTCCGAGATGTTAATGGAAGCCATGGGTCCGGAAGTTTTTGAAAAGCCTCCTGAGCACACAGGTCCTTGGGCCCAAAACCACAGGAAGGTCGACCTCCTCGGTTGTGTGTTTTCACAAATTCTAGGAAAGGGAAAAAGCGCTGAGATGGGCCAGACAACACGAGATAAAATACAAAAACTGTACCTTGAGGATCTACCCTGACATCTCCGCCGATCTCGCTAGAAAACGCGCTGCGTTTAAAAATGTCAAACAGTTGCTGTACCAAAAGGATATACGATTCCAGTTGCTACATCCAGCACGACTACGAGTTCGTTTTGAAGACGAAACACTGCTTTTCACTACGCCTGATGAAGCTCAGCAGTTCTACGATCAGCGGATTGCCACTCGGGAATAAACCGTAATGTGGTCATGGCAGCAATATTGTGAATTACAGAAGAGACATAGACTGGTAGGCCTAGGACACTACAGTGACTAACCTGTTTCACATTTGAGTATATCCTTTTAAGTGCACTTTTTGTTTTAGAACGTTTTTTATTTTTTTTTATTTTTTTTATTTATTTAATTTTTCCTTTGCGTTAACAATTACAAGGCCTTAATTTCATAATTCAGTATGTTATAGATCCTACATTGGATATCAGGTTTGAGTAATAGACGTGTTATCTATTACTTAACGCACTTTATCTAACCGGGCTAATTAACAGATTATTTAGTAGTATTAATGATGAAGAAGATGTTTACTGTTGGTTGGCCCAGGGTTGATTTCTTTACATTTAATGAATGCGGCACTGTGTCTGGTAATTATGCTGGTGGTCCGCTTATGCACTTACTTGAATGTCGGATTTGACATTTTTATGCTCTGCTTTTCGGATTTCATTATGTCGGGAGCTCGGGGAAGAAACGGACATGGACTTGAACCATCGGGAGTCGAGAGATAGTTGTGAGCTGCGGTTTGTCTCTGTTCAACGGACAAATCTAGAATGTACTATAGTTTTTGTCAAGGTTTACCATGCTGCTGTTTTTTTTTTTTTTATATATATACATTTATGGGGCTTCAACCACAAACAGAAGATACATATATACATGGATATGTTATTTGATCACACAATACAACTACTGATAAATAATGGTAGATACTAATAAAGTGGCAAGTACTGGAGGATCAGCGGTGCGCTTTATCAGTTGGAATGTTAGAGGTTTAAACGGACCAGTGAAAAGAACGCGCATATTTACACATTTGAAGAGATTAAATACAGAAATAGCCTTCCTACAGGAAACGCACTTACGTACTGAAGATCATAACCGACTGAGGAAAACTTGGGTTGGTCAGATGTACCACTCCAGTTTTAACCATAGGGCTAGGGGTGCAGCAATAATTATTCACAAAAGAATACAATTTACTGCATCTGAAACGATTTCAGATCCCCAAGGACGGTATATTATCGTATCTGGTCACCTCTTTAATACACCGGTAGTCTTGGTTAGTGTTTACGCACCCAATTGGGACGATGTTAACTTTATTAAAAATATATTTTCCTTATTACCAGATTTAAACACTTATCGTCTTATATTTGGTGGAGATTTGAATTGTGTAATGGATACAACTATGGATCGTTCCAACCCTAAAACTGTACCCCTTTTAAAAATGTCCCAGACTCTTGCTGGTTATATGACTCAAATTGGTTGTGTGGATCCATGGAGGTTTTTATTTCCTGATAAAAAAGAATTTTCCTGCTTCTCACATGTCCACCAGACGTATTCTAGGATAGATTATTTCTTTACTGATAAAAGGCTTATCCCAGCAATAAAAAAGGTAGAATACTCAGCTATTGTTGAATCAGACCATGCCCCTGTAATTCTTGATATTTGTTTTTCTTATAAATACCCATCGCAGCCTGTTTGGAGGCTAAACACAACTTTACTTTCAGATGTAACCTTTTGTCAGTTCATATCTAACGTGATTGACAATTTTCTACTAACAAATAAAACAGACTCTATAATGCCATCCTTATTATGGGAGACATTCAAGGTTGTAATAAGGGGGGAAATAATATCATACTCTGCCACACGCAAAAAAGTAATGAAACAAACACAGGAGAAACTTATTGAAGCGATACAGAAAATTGACCACCAATATGCTATAGCTCCAACACCAGAATTATATAGAGAAACTGAGCATTAAAACAAGATATGATCTATTATTGACAGAAAAAAACAGAACGAGATTTGGCTTTTGCCCGTGCTAGGTTTTACGAACATGGCGATAAAGCAGGTCGTCTCCTCGCCCAACAGTTAAAAAGTAAATCAGCATCCCAGCTTATTCCCAAGATTAGGACAACATGTCAAGAAATTACAGTGGATCCCCAGGAAATAAACTCTACTTTTCAAAAATTTTACTCAGATTTGTATACTTCTGAATTTCTACATGATGATGGTTTTATGTCAACTTTCCTGGCTAATGTAAGTTTACCCTCTGTTACACAAGATCCAAAGATTAATCTGGACAAACCTTTACAATTACAAGAGATAGAGGATTCAATTAAAGCCATGCAGAGTGGTAAAGCCCCGGGGCCAGACGGATTTCCCGTCGAGTTTTATAAAAAAATTTCCTCAAAATTGTCTCCTTTATTTCTTAGTATGTTCAACCATTCTCTCGAACAGTCGACACTGCCACCAAGTCTTACACAGGCCCATATCACAGTTCTCCTGAAGCCAGATAAAGACGTCCTGGATTGTAGCTCCTATAGACCAATTTCCTTATTAAATGTGGATGCCAAAATTTTATCTAAGGTACTGGCCTCCAGAATAGAGCATATAATTCCGAATGTTATTTCACAAGACCAGACGGGGTTCATTAAGGGGCGTCACTCCTTCATTAATATTCGAAAACGTATTAATGTGGTGTATTCTTCTGCACCAGAGAGTAGTCCTGAAGTGATTATTTCTCTGGATGCAGAGAAAGCATTCGACAGAGTCGAATGGAAATATTTATTTGCTGTTTTAGACAAATTTGAATTCGGTTCAAAATTCACCTCCTGGATTCGCCTGCTTAGCGGCTTGTGTTATTTACATATTTATACTTGAATTATATCGTCATATTTTTGTCTTTGAAGGTGTACATGTGGGAAGTGCAGTTGTGCACGTGTGTGTGTGTGTGTTTACGCGTGGTTTGTGTAGACAATTGTAACGTTATTAAGCGGACTGGTTTTGCACGGCAGGCTAAGTTAGTGTTTACATAGAAAGACACGGAATAGTAGCGCATTTGAATGAAGAAGCGCGCTTATTTAGTTCAACATATTTCCCCACTCTTTGTGTATTGTTGTTTGGAGTGCTTTTACAATACACAAACATAAAGTTACATATATAGTGGCCAGCTAAACAAATGTACACGCACTACACATCGCATGCTCCATTGATCAATTAACTATACGTGATCATGTTTGGGCTACTTGATGAGCATAGGCAAAAACACAGACATTTGAAGCAGTCTAACTCACCGCCCGCGGTTCTAACGTTGGGACCTTTATCGTTGGGACTGCTCCATCCTTCAGCATTAGGCGATTGGAAAATCCGGCGTCGAGCTGGGCCTTGTTTATGAAACAGTCGGCACCGAAATGCAGCGAACAGATATAAACATTCGCGCAACTCAGTTGCTGATCCGGAAAAGCAAATTCCATCCACTGTTGCCTTACCGCTGGGTTTTTGGGGAATCTGTGCAGGACTGTCTTGGTCTGGCAACCAAAAACGCACTTTTTTGATGTCATTGTTAATTGTGCACATCACCTGTGCAGCGCATCCTACGAGCCAGCGCTTTGATGGGCGTAGCCTGTTACTTTCGCTCTCTCCCTCTCTCTCTCTCACGCGCTTCCGGTAGAATTGTCCGTAAGGCCCATACAAGGAAATTCCGCCCCCATTAACGTCAAAGGGGACGCATGATCGCAAAAAACTTGCCGAAACTTATGACTAACCGGAAGTAGTATTTTTGACAAAGAAATACTCCCATCAAACCTTAACTTTTGAAACTTTGTCCATGTTTAGTATGGGATTCCATGTCTTTAACAGTGTAAAAAGATCAGTATGCATGAAACAGCATTTCACCCCCCCCCCTTTAAAAGGCTCTAATAAAGACATAAGCTACTTATACAGATAGTGTGTTGTTATATGTCACATTTTCCAGGAATGTTCTTCTATTCTATAATGTTCAATTGTTTTAGACTGTTCCACAACAGTTGGATGGCTCTATTGACAGTAGGATCTTCATGTTAATGGTAAGAAAAAGAAGGAAAAGGTAAAACATTTTTAAATACAAGCTTCCCTTCATAAGGATAAAAAACATGAGGGCTTTTCACACTTGAAATAGTAAACTCCGGGTATACAGAATATTGGGTTATCTTGCTTCATGTTTCACACTGATCATCATTTACCTGAGATGAACAATTAATCCTGGGTGTTCATACACTGCCGTTCCACACTGTACTTTAACAAACCATGGGATAACATATGTGCAGTATCAGGCTCACTGACAGACACTGCACTGCACACAATATGTTTTCATAAATGCTCAAGCTTTGCATGTCCTTGTATTACAAGTTTATCCTGAATGGACATTTCAGACTATACAATAATTTAAATGGTCTCTATTCTTCGCTGCAATTGCGTTTTCTGTTTGCATTTGATGTTTTTCCTCTTCAATGCTGACTTTATTATTTATATAGAGTGCACAGTGTTTCAGTGACTGTCCAAAGCACGTAAATATAAAAGTGTGAAATGTTACTTTACCTGAGGTTAAAAGTGTGTTTAGAATGACGATAAGCTCAGTGTGAGAAGCCCTATGAAGTGCTTGCCTTTCATTTCTGTATACATTTTGAACTGAAAATGGTTAATTAATTTGATTTTGACAGGGTATCATTTATGCCAGAAATTTAGACATGAGAAACTGAATTTCACAACTTTATTATACATGCTACATCCTGACTTCAACACACGATATTGTTAAAACACTTCCAACATTTCATCCTATTTTTTTGTACCCTTGTCTCATGAAGGAGCCACGGATCACAGAAGACCTCTGCACTGCAGTGAAAAGACTGTGGAACAACCAAAAGTTTTCAACAGTTTAGTGGAAGAGCCCTGATTTCTGAAATTTGAAAGTGGAAGACTAGGAAAAAGCCCTTCAACTTTCACAGGCTGAATGGTTGACCGACAACTGGCCAAAGAGACAGTTGTCAATGTTTATAGAGGTTACATTTATTTTAGATTTAATTTGTCATGTACCTGCTGTGCAATAACTTTCAACTTAGTTCAATTTATTCCCCTTGGTCTGATTGTGTATTTTTTTAAAGCAAACCCAAGCTAGTATATGATGCCTTTGCTACTTAAGGGGATTTTTAAGGAACATTTTATAAAATTAAACAATTTCTGTGTGTTTTGGGGTTTGATTAATCTGAATCATGCATAACAGTGTAGAATTGTGTAATATATATTATGTACTATGAAAAAAAGGTTTATTCTGAGATGCTTGAGTAAAAAACAAATATATTGTGTCATAAAAATAAATGTTCAAATGCTCAATCTTTGTTTTCATTTTTTGTGTGTTAAGATTTGTGTTCAGTTTATCTAATATAATATTTAAGACATAATATAAATAAATAAAAAATAATAGCAACTTTTTACTTTCAAAACGTTACAAATACTTGACATTATTAACATCGTTTAAACTTTGGGCTTGAAACGCTCCAAATAGAGCAATGTATGCGAAGATAAATCAGCTCCGCCCACTTCCGGCATGAGACTGTGGCGTGGCGCTGTTGTCACCCTCAGACTGTTGTGAGTGACGTATATGGGAGCTGTTTGTTGAGTAATTTATCACATGCGTGTGTGCTATTGCTCACAATGAACCGCAAAGATTGAAGTTAAAGTCATGTTTCTAAATCATTTTACTTCTACACCTTACACATAGCCTAGAAATCTAGACGCACCCTAGCGGCAGCAAATTTAATTTGCCCGCGAGTGTGGTCTAACAACTCTCAATTCCTATCTGAGCTGTATTCCTCAGAATCTGGACGGCCCAATCACATCGTGTAGGCTACAGAGTCAGCGGGCGGGGCCATAATGACGACGGCCGAGTTGCGTTTGAGTGCTTCTAGTAACACAGAAACTGGCGAACGGCGGTCTGTCGAATCAGCTCTGCCCGCGCCTCCGGAAGACTTGGAGTTAAGCTTTCCTCTGAGAAAAGAACAAAGAGCGGCACTGAAGTCATTCTTAAAAAGGGAAGATGTGTTCGGAGTTTAGCCGACCGGATACGGCGAATGTTTACTCTGTCAGCGAGCTCCCCTTCACCGTCGTTGCTCTGGTTGGTGTAGCGCTATCCTATCGCGTGCAGCGGGAGTTTGAAAGACAACCGATTATCCCGCCCCTCGGATTGAGCCCTCTATGGAGAGTTTCCAGACCAAACATCTTGATGTGGGTCTGGCTTGTCAGGCTACCTTACACATGTGAAATGACTTAAATGAAGTTTTACGATACAAGCACCTAAAAATACTAGTTTTAAAATGAGAACTGTTTGAAGCGATCAGTTTTCCAAATTAAAAGTACACTGTAAAAAATTGTGTCGTAAAATAACGGTAATCTACTGGCAGCTGTGGTTCCAGCAATGTACTGTTAATTTACAGCCCTCTACTGTTTATATACAGCTCTCATTTTTTACAGTATTTTACCGTAATAATACCATGAAAGGTAACTTTTCATTTGGAAAACTGATCGCTTCAAACAGTTCTAATTTTAAAACTAGTATTTATAGGTGTTTGTATTGTAAAACTTCATTTGAGTCATTACACACTTGTAAGGTGTAGTAGTAAAATGATTTAGAAACATGACTTTAACTTCAATCTTTGCGGTTCGTTGTGAGCAATAGCACACACGTATGTGATAAATTACTCAACAAACAGCTCATAACTGCATCAGCAAACACAGTCACTGCCGTTAAATAAAGCATCAGGCTGCATATCATCAATGTTTCTCTGCTCATCCTGGACTGAAGCACAGGCTCTACTCTTCACAGCAACGGTAACCCACAAAACTAATGAATTCAACTAAAAGATCTCTTCTATATCATCTTGTGCAACAACACATAAACACAGGTCATTTTAATATTTACTCTCCTTATCAGTTACTGACTTTGCTAAACTTTTTTCTATTAACTTTCACTAATATTTCAGTGAAAATATCTTGATTCATCTGGTAAATCTGACTGTTACGTTTTACAGTATATTACTGTTTTTCCTTGATTTAACGGTAATCTACTGGCAGCTCTGGTTCCAGTAAAGGGCCGTTTTTTTACAGTACTTTTCCGTAAATGAATTTACAGTTTCTTACTGTTAATATACGGTTCCCACTGTGGGTTTTTTCATCTAACCCCTTTAACCCTTTTAACCCCACAGCAAAATCTTCAGTTTTAAATGAACACTGAGGAGTGTACGTGTTAGAGTAATTGAAGCATTGATGAAGTTAATGAGATAATTAAGAGATTAATTTAGTGATAACTGAGAACACCTGTTAACAAGAATCACTGAAGGACAGAGAAACACAAGAGCTACAACTGACTTCAGCCACAGCTTTAGATGAAATCAACTGAAGATAAAAGAAGACATTAAATCTGTGAAGATCTCATCAGAGGATTAAACAACTCCACAAACAGCATTACCAGCTTCACACATTACTAACCAGACTGACTTTATTTCTGTCGGACGTCTAAAGAAGCTCTTATTTGGAATTATCAGATCTTTAAGTGTTGATGTTTAATAGAAAATATTTGGTCACCCTTATCGTGATCAGTGTTTGCTTCAGTTGGGCTCTTGGCCCTTGACTTTGTAATGATAGTCTTTCTTTGTCTGCTATAACTGTGTGTTTCTTAAACACATTTATTGTAGCAAAAAAGCCAAGAAAAAAAAATGGTCTGATATGATTGACTATGTTTTGCTATAATTGTAATAGGATGTGTAGTTTGTTAATCTTGGCCAGTGTTTTTCCCTAAACAAACCCATTCTTTTAAAAACACATATCAACTCTTATTTTACGTTATTAAACTGGGACCCTTCTGAAATTATTAACCACTGATTAGTAATTAGTTATGAATGATTTATAAAGTCATGATTTTAACAAATTGTTTGCTCTCTGCTGTCATTTAGACGCGCATAGACTTGAAGAATCAGCGTATGAATCTCAACAATGGTGACAATCAATAAAAAAAATGAACAGATCAACTCTGAACATCACAAAACACTACTTAAAGTCAACACAACAACAGCAGCAAAAATAAAGGCAAATAGTAAGAATTAAAGAAAATAACCAGGCTATTCAGCAGCATCATTTATTCGTGCTGCAATGCATGCTGGGAGTTTTGAGTGTCACCACGGCTGAGATTCATACGCCGATTCTTGATGTTTGTGTGAGTCAGATTGATTCAGATGTTTTGACCACAAGCTGTTTCCATGCTCTTCAAATTATCTGGTTGTTGCAATACTGATGTTATAAAATTATAGGGTTCAAGTTTTACAAAAAATTAAGCATCAGCTATATGTTTATAGATAAGACTAGTAAATTATTAGTGAATTAAACCATTATTAAACAGTCAACGTAACCAACTCATGTTTTTTTCTCAGCTTTGCTTGCTAAATCAAATGTATTGAAAACACACCGTTACAGCAGCGAGAGAAAAACTAATGTTATTGTGTCAATGTTCAAGAGCCCAACTAAAGCAAACACTGATCACCATAACGGTAACGTCAGAAGAAACAATCAAACATCATCTGATAATTCTCAATAAGAGCTTCTGTAGACGTCTGACAGAAATAAAGTCAGTCTGGTTAGTAATGTGTGAAGCTGGTAATGCTGTTTGTGGAGTTGTTTAATCCTCTGCTGAGATCTTCAGAGATTTAATGTCTTCTTTTATCTTCAGTTGATGAAATCATGTTTCTCTTTCCTTCAGTGATAACAGCAGGTGTTCATCAGTGTTTTAATTCACTCTCTTCTTTCGTCTCTCTCTCTGTCGAGTGGTCTATATCAGTGAACTAGTGTAGGGAATAGTGAATAAGGGGATAGGGAGTGATTTTGAACACAGCCTCTGAGTGTCGACTTTAAGCGTGTTAATTCACAGTATAGTACTGTTGGCTATTTTCTCGAAAATGACAAATATTACCCAGAATGCATTGTTTTCTACAGTATATTACTGTTTTAATGGAAAACAGCATTTTACTGTCAAAATGTGGCCGTTTTTTACAGCATTTTTTTACAGTGTACACTGTAAACAAATGCTGTAAAAAAACGGCCACATTTTGACAGTAAAATGCTGTTTTCCATTAAAACAGTACTATAACGTAGAAAATAATGCATTTCAGGTAATATTTGTCATTGTCGAGAAAATAGCCAACAGTACTATACTGTGAATTAACACACTTAAAGTCGACACTCATAGGCTGTGTTCAAAATCACTCCCTATCCCCTTATTCACTATTCCCTACACTAGTTCACTGATATAGACCACTCGACAGAGAGAGAGACGAAAGAAGAGAGTGAATTAAAACACTGATGAACACCTGCTGTTATCACTGAAGGAAAGAGAAACATCAACAGAAGAAAGTTGATTTCATCAACTGAAGATAAAAGAGGACATTAAATCTCTGAAGATCTCATCAGAGGATTAAACAACTCCACAAACAGCATTACCAGCTTCACACATTACTAACCAGACTGACTTTATTTCTGTCAGACGTCTACAGAAGCTCTTATTGAGAATGAACAGATGATGTTTGATTGTGTCTTGACGTTACCATTATGGTGATCAGTGTTTGCTTTAGTTGGGCTCTTGAACATTGACACAATAACATTAGTTTTTCTCTCGCTGCTGTAACGGTGTGTTTTCAATACATTTGATTTAGCAAGCAAAGCTGAGAAAAAAACATAAGTAGATTATGTTGACTATTTAATAATGGTTTAACTCACTAATAGTTTAAAAGTCTTATCTATAAACATATAGCTGATGCTTAATTATTTGTAAAATTGAACCCTATAATTTTATAACATCAGTATTGCAACAACCAGATAATTTTAAGTGCATGGGAACAGCTTGTGGTCACACCATCTAAATCAATCTGACTCACACAGACATCAAGAATCGGCGTATGAATCTCAGCCGTGGTGACACTCAAAACTCCCAGCATGCATTGCGGCATGAATTAATTATGCTGCTGAACAGCCTGGTTATTTTCTTTAATTCTTACTATTTGCCTTTATTTTGGTGCTGTTGTTGTGTTGACTTTAAGTAGTGTTTTGTGAGGTTCAGAGTTGATCTGTTCGTTTTTTTTAATTGATTGTCACCATTGTTGAGATTCATATGCTGATTCTTCATCTCTATGTGAGTCTAAATGACAGCAGAGAGCAAACAATTTTTTAAAATCATGACTTAATAAATCATTCATAATTAATTCCTAATCAGTGGTTGATAATTTCAGAAGGGTCCCAGTTTAATAACGTAAAATAAGTGTTAATGTTTGTGTTTTTAAAAGAATGGGTTTGTTTAGGGAAGAAACACTGGACAAGATTAACAAGCTAAACATCCTATTACAATTATAGCAAAACACAGCCAATAACTTCTGACCATTTTTTTTCTTGGCTTTTTTGCTACAATAAATGTTTAAGAAACACACAGTTATAGCAGACAAAGAAAGACTATCATTACAAAGTCAAGGGCCAAGAGCCCAACTGAAGCAAACACTGATCACGATAATGGTGACCAAATATTTTCAATAAAACATCAACACCTAAAGAACTGATAATTCTCAATAAGAGCTTCTGTAGACGTCTGACAGAAAAAAAGTCAGTCTGGTTAGTAATGTGTGAAGCTGGTAATGCTGTTTGTGGAGTTGTTCAATCCTCTGCTGAGATCTTCAGAGATTTAATGTCTTCTTTTATCTTCAGTTGATTTCATCTAAAGCTGTGGCTGAAGTCAGCTGTAGTTCTTGTGTTTCTCTGTCCTTCAGTGATTCTTGTTAACAGGTGTTCTCAGTTATCACTTAATTAATCTCTTAATTATCTCATGAATTTCATCAATGCTTCAATTACTCTAACACTCTGAAGTGTGTACACTCTTCAGTGTTCATTTAAAACTGAAGATTTTGCTGTGGGGTTAAAAGGCTTAAAGGGCTTAAATGAAAAAACCCACACTCTAAAAAATGACCGTGATTTTAACGGTGTAAGGTTGTAATATTCTATGGTTAAAAAATGTTATTTGGTAAACAGAAAGTTTCCGTAGGAAACAGTACAGGTTCCGTACTGTATACGGTGAATAACTGTAATAGATCTAACCTTATGCCTGTAAAATTTACAAAAAAACAATGTAAAATCCCAACAGAATATTATTAGAAACCCAAAAACATATATTTTTTGTTTAAATCACAATGAACTTTTGTAAACTGTTAAACAGAATATTGTGTTATATTTACAACAATATGTGATTATAAACAAATTTGTTTGTTAAACCTACAAATATTGGTATCAACAACAGAGAAATACTGTAATACTTTAAAAACTATTTTGTTAATTTAATATCTAAATATTGTAAAAACTTGTTTTAGTCAGTTGTTCTTAGAAATGTAAGTCGTTTTACAAGTTTATGCACTTAAAAAAAGTCTAAATATGTATTTGAATTGCATATAAATGTTCCATGCATTTTGATTATGTAATTTTGACAAGCAAATGAATAAACTTAATGAAAATCTTATTTGTAAATCAAACATATGAAACAGGTAAGATTCTCAGATGAGAAGCTCACTACTGAGTTAAAGTACTATTGAAACAGTGTTGACATTAATGAGATAATTAAGAGCCGATTGGACATTAATGATGAACACCTGATGATAACAATCAGAATCACTGAAGGAAAGAGAAACACGAGAACTACAGCTGACTTCAGCCACAGCTTTAGATGAAATCAACTGAAGATAAAAGTAGACTTTAAATCTCTGAAGATCTCAGCAGAGGATTAAACAACTCCACAAACAGCATTACCAGCTTCACACATTACTAACCAGACTGACTTTATTTGTGTAATTTATGTTTTAATGAAAATAATAGTTTTATTTGAAGTCACCATGATGGTGAGCAGTGTTTTCTTTAGTTGGGCTCTTGACCCTTGACTCTCCAACATTAGTTTTCTGGCTGTTTTAACTGTGGCTATAGCACTAATGTTATGGCATGGAAAGCCAAGCAAATCATGGCCAGATGATTTGGCTCTTTGTTCATGATGCTATAATCATCATCTATTGATCACTGGTCTTGCTCAGAGTCTAATGTCTTTGTTATGTGTGTTACTTTTGTTTTATTCATGATAGTGGCCAACTAGCTATTTCGTTCTACAGCATGAGTTTCAGCAATGTTGTGGCAATCTAATAATATGTAGAGCTAATAAAATAAAAAAGTGTGCAAAAGGTTTTAATCTATGGCAATTATTAGACACAAACAGATATCAAGAATCAGTGTATATATCTCAACAATGGTGACAATCAATGAAAAGCTTCATGCTGCAGTGCATGCTGGGTACCACCAATCAAAACTCTCCCATGGGTCCCAGCATGCATTGCGGCATGAATAAATTATCCATCTGAATTGATAAATTTTCTTTGAGTCTTACAACTTTTATTTTTTTTTACTTTTGCTGTTTTTCTTGTGACGTTTTATAGTAGCTTGTTTCATGTTAAGAGTAGATGTTTATCTGATTTTTTTTGCTTGTCACCATTGTAGAGATACATACACTGATTCTTGATTTCTGTGTGTGTCTAAATTATGCTGCAGTTAAAAACTTTTTTTATAAACCTGCATATTGTTTGATTACAACAATCATACTGGCTATCATACTGCAAACCACATGGCTATAATTACACATACGGCGAATCACCTTTATAACCAGAGCATTAGAATCTGAATGAGCTCAGTGATTCAACCACTACATGAAGATTATATAATCATCACTAAAGAGCCAAATCACCTGGCCATGTTTCTTTCTTGGCTTTCCATGCTATACCAAAAGGTCTTTACAAACACAGTTAAAGCAGCCAGAAAAACTAATGTGAAAGAGATAAGGGTCAAGAGCCCAACTAAAGAAAACACTGTTCACCATCATGGTTATCATCAGGTGTTCACCACTAATGCTCAATCATCACTTAATTATCTCATTAACATCAACACTGCTTCAATGGTACTTTAACTCAGTAGTGAGCACACACATGAACACCGGGAAGTGGTAATTTAGCATGAGCATTTTTCGGTGTGCTTTTCCATAATTCTTAACTGTTTAATTTACGTATAACTGGCATATATCAATCACATTCAGTTTATTAATACAATTACATAAATCTTACCCGTTTAATCTGTGTATACTTAGAAATATGAATCACATTAAGTTTATTATTTTGTTTATGTAAAAAAAATCCAAATCCATTGAAAATTTATATGCAATATAAATACATAAATATTATGCTTTTTGTTTCCTTTTTTCTTTTAGTCTTTACATTTTGATGTAATACTTACTGGTTTTATATTTATATTTATGTAAAAAAAAAAAAAAAAAAAAAAAAACAGTGCCTCCTCTAACCACGCCTAATTTTGAATTTCATAGTGTGCATAGTTTCATAATTCTCTGGTAACGGCAGCTGCCAGTGTTTTCCCGTAAAAACAACAGTTTTCTCCCATAAAATTTACGGTAAAAAACCGGCAGCTGTGGTTGCCAGAACTTTACCGTAAAAAATACGGCAGTTACGTTTTAGGTTTTACGGGACAGCACCATATAATTTAAAGGTTTATACTGTCATTATTACGGTTAAAAACCATTTATTTTACAGGTTAAAACTGTATAATTTACAAATGTTATACATTTTATTTTATTTAACAGTAAAACACCGTTAAATGTACAGTTTTTCGAAGTGAAAAAGAACAGGTCATGTAATTAACAGTGAAAAAACGTAAATTGACATTCCCAGAATTCCCCACGTGACACTTCGCATTTGATGCATTTTCATTAAATTAACTGTTTCTTCTTAGTTTTTTCTAATCACTTATGTTTTTTACACATTAAGGTTTTATTTTACATCTAATGTTGTTAAATTAATGTTTATTGCATTTTTTAAAAAGCCATGTCTGTTACCATGATGGTGTTTGGTGTTTAGTGTTTGTGTGTGCACCTTCTATATGTTAATATTGTCTCTCCAAAAGCTGCTTGTGATGAGCTTTGATTCATCATGTGATTCTCATCACCACTGTAATTGGTGGCTGTCAATCTATATCAAAGGTACATAACAGATATTAGCATTTCAATAAGTTGGTAATTTAATATTATTTCAGCTAAATATTTTTTTACCGTAATTGTTTATAGTGCACTGTGTACATATAATTATTACAATATAAACTTTCAAATTATATGGTTTTGAACTGTAAAATAAACAGTTTTTAGCCGTAATTACCACATTATAAACCTTAAAATTATATGCTGCTGTCCCATAAAATCTAAAACGTTGCTGCTGTATTTTTTATGGTAAAGTTCTGGCAACCACAGCTGCCGTTTTTTTACCATAAATTTGATGGGTATTTTTTTACAATGTACAGTTTTGAATGGTAAAATAAACGGTTTTCAACCGTGATTATTACATTATAAACCTTTAAATTATATGTTGTTGCCCCGTAAAAACTAAAACGTAACTGCCGTATTTTTTACGGTATAATTCTAGCAACCACAGCTGCCGGTTTTTACCGTAAATTTTACGGGGATTTTTTTTACAGTGGGAACCGTAAATTAACAGTAAGCAACTGTAAATTCCTTTACGGAAAAGTTCTGTAAAAAAACGGCACTTGACTGGAACCAGAGCTGCCAGTAGATTACCGTTAAATCAAGGAAAAACAGTAATATACTGTAAAACGTAACAGTCCAATTTACCAGATGAATCAAGATATTTTCACTGAAATATTAGTGCGAGGTAATAGAAAAAAGTTGTGCAAAGTCAGTAACTGATAAGGAGAGTAAATATTAAAATGACCTGTGTTTATGTGTTGTTGCACAAGATGATATAGAAGAGATCTTTTAGTTGAATTCATTAGTTTTGTGGGTTACCGTTGCTGTGAAGAGTAGAGCCTGTGCTTCAGTCCAGGATGAGCAAAGAAACATTGATGATATGCTGCTTGATGCTTTATTTAACGGCAGGGACTGTGTTTGCTGATGCAGTTATGAGCTGTTTGTTGAGTAATTTATCACATACGTGTGCTATTGCTCACAATGAACCGCAAAGATTGAAGTTAAAGTCATGTTTCTAAATCATTTTACTTCTACACCTTACACATAGCCTAGAAATCTAGACGCACCCTAGCGGCAGCAAATTTAATTTGCCCGCAAGTGTGGTCTAACAACTCTCAATTCCTATCTGAGCTGTATTCCTCAGAATCTGGACGGCCCAATCACATCGTGTAGGCTACAGAGTCGGCGGGCGGGGCCATAATGATAATAAAGTGTGAAATGACTTAAATGAAACAAGTTTACGATACAAACACCTATAAATACTTGTTTTAAAATGAGAACTGTTTGAAGCAATCAGTTTTCCAAATGAAAAGTTACCTTTCATTAGCCTGACAAGCCAGACCCACATCAAGATGTTTGGTCTGGAAACTCACCATAGACAGGGCTCAATCCGAGGGGCGGGATAAACGGTTGTCTTTCAAACTCCCTCTGCAGCGATAGGATAGCGCTACACCAACCGGAGCAACGACGGTGAAGGGGAGCTCGCTGACTGATTAAACATTCGCCGTCTCCGGTCGCTAAACTCCGAACACATCTTCCCTTTTTAAGAATGACTTCAGTGCCGCTCTTTGTTCTTTTCTCAGAGGAAAGCTTAACTCCAAGTCTTCCGGAGGCGCGGGCAGAGCTGATTCGAAAGATCGCCACCGTTCGCCAGTTTCTGTGTTACTAGAAGCACGCAAACGCAACTCGGCCGTCGTCACTATGGCCCCGCCCGCCGATTCTATACACGATGTGATTGGGCTGTCCAGATTCTGAGGAATACAGCTCAGATAGGAATTGAGAGTTGCTAGACCACACTCGCGGGCAAATTAAAGTTGCTGCCGCTAGGGTGCGTCTAGATTTCTAGGCCAACCTTTCAAGGTAATATTACGGTAAAATACTGTAAAAAATGAGAGCTGTATATAAACAGTAGAGGGCTGTAAATTAACAGTACATTGCTGGAACCACAGCTGCCAGTAGATTACCGTTATTTTACGACAATTTTTTACAGTGCATCTGTCCGTCATCGTCTAAAGCCCGCCCTGATGATTTCATTGGTCCGAACAGTTTCTGTTCGGGGATAGTTACTCCTCTATGGGCCGAGGCCAGACCGAATTGCCCGACCTAAAATTTTTGTGGGCGGGGCTAAGTTCAGCTGGCATCCAGGTGAGCAGATCTGTGATTTTACAGCATAACATCTGGTGTTTACAATAATCAGAGGGATTTTAAAAATTACTCTGTTAAAAAAAAAAGACTTAAATCTCTTGTCATTCAGCCACACAGAGACATCAATAATCAGCGTATGAATCTCAACAATGGTGGCCATCAAAAAGCTTTTGCAGTGCATTCTGGGTGCACCAATCAAAAATGATGATTATGTTAATCAAAACATCACTAACTCCTGAACAGATTTTCTCTGTGCTTTCTTTGCCAAAATGTGTGTTCCAAACACACAATTAAAGCAGCCAGAAAAAATAACTAATGTTAAAAAGCCAAGGGTCCAGAGCCCAACTAAGCAAACACATTAAGCAAACACTGATCTCCATAATGGTGACTTATAAATGGTGACTCTTTCCTTCAGTGATTCTGCTTGTTATCATCAGGTGTCATCACTAATGGCCAATCAACACTTAATTAATCTCTTAATTATCTCATTAACTTTAACACTTCTTCAGAGTTACTTTTAACACTCTTGAGTGTGGAGCCAAATAAACTCTGAGGAGAGTTAATTTAACACTGGAGTTTTTGCTGTGTAGATTAATAAACAATACATAGGTACAATTTATTTTTAGCTATATTAATAAAAAAATAACAGAAATATAAGTTGTATATAAAGCATAATTCAAAAAAATTATATTCATATTTGTTGAAAACAAAAACCCAGCAAAAATAAACAGCTATGTATGCACAGCAAAATCCTCAGTGTTAAATGAACACTGCTGGTTTTTATATGAGTCCACTATGAGTCTAGGCTGACAAGCCAGACCCACATCAAGATGTTTGGTCTGGAAACTCACCATAGACAGGGCTCAATCCGAGGGGCGGATAAACGGTTGTCTTTCAAACTCCCTCTGCACGCGATAGGATAGCGCTACACCAACCGGAGCAATGACGGTGAAGGGGAGCTCGCTGACTGATTAAACATTCGCCGTATCCGGTCAGCTAAACTCCGAACACATCTTCCCTTTTTAAGAATGACTTCAGTGCCGCTCTTTGTTCTTTTCTCAGAGGAAAGCTTAACTCCAAGTCTTCCGGAGGCGCGGGCAGAGCTGATTCGAAAGACCGCCGCCGTTTGCCAGTTTCTGTGTTACTAGAAGCACGCAAACGCAACTCGGCCGTCGTCATTATGGCCCCGCCCGCTGACTCTATACAGGATGTGATTGGGCCGTCCAGATTCTGAAGAATACAGCTCAGATAGGAATTGAGAGTTGCTAGACCACACTTGCGGGCAAATTAAATTTGCTGCCGCTAGGGTGCGTCTAGATTTCTAGGCTACTATGAGTCCACACTCAGAGTGTTAAAAGGTAACACCAAATCATTGTAAAAGTTAATGAGATAATTAAGTGATTGATCATTAATTATGCACACCTGCTGCTAATAAGCTGTTACCTGATGATAACAATCAGATTCATTAAAGAAAAGAGAAACACAAGAACTACAACTGACTTCAGACACAGCCTTAGATGAAATCAACTGAAGATAAAAGAAGACATTAAATCTCTGAAGATCTCAGCAGAGGATTAAACAACTCCACAAACAGCATTACCAGCTCACACATTACTAACCAGACTCACTTTATTTCTGATATACATCTACATAAGCACTTATTGAGAATTTATAGAGTGTTTTATGTCACCATTATAGTGATCATTGTTTCCTTTAGTTGGGCAGTTTGATGACTTTCTAATGTTAGTTTTTTACTGACTGCTGTATCTGGGTTTGCTATATGGCAAGAAAAGCAGAGAACACACAATCAGATGCTGTCGGCTGCTTGATGATCAGAATATGATCATTCTGTAGTGGCTTAATTAGCTCATCATTGTGTTCATTTAACTCTGAGGATTTTGCTGTGTGTGTGTTTAAACAATTCTCTGGTTATACTCAGAATCCTGGCAGTGGTGTTCTGGAAGGCATGTGTGTGTACTTGTTTATTTTACATTGTATTACATATTACACCAGCCAGCGGTCCCCACAATGTAAATGGATTTTAAACATACTTAATTATGTTTTTTGGAAAATGTAAAAATGCAGAATGTTTCCTGTGATGGGTAGGTTTAGGGGCAGGGGCAGTGTAGGGGGATAGGATGTACAGTTTGTATAGTGTAAAATCCATTACATCTATGGAAAGTCCCCACAATACACAAAAACCCAACGTGTGTGTGTGTGTAAAGGTGCATGTAAAGGTGTGTGTCATAATGTGTTTGTGATTTATATTCCTTATACATTTTTATTGAAATAAGCCTCGGCTGGATGTTCAGTTCAGACTGACGTCTGTGTGGAGTTGAGCTCTATGTGTGGTTGATTTGTCTGAGTGTTGAGATTCTCTCTGCAGACCAGCACACACAGGAGAGGCTCTGAAATCACTGTCAAACTCAACAAGCAGAAAGACATCTCAAACCAAGTCATCTTCAACCAAGTCAACCACATGACATAGAGAGGGATAAAGTAAATCAACACAAACGGGATATAGAGCACAACTAAGTTAACCGTGGAGACAAGAAACAGCATTGCACCTGGTCTGTTCTCAGTGACAGGTGTACTGGCAGGAGTGGACGGGGCTTTGAATGTGATTATGCCTGTGCCAACCAATAAACACACAGGTGCCAGAATTATGCCAATAGTAATATACAAACCATAATCATAGCCAATGAAAACCACCAATAATACACACGTTAAAGGAATAATAAGTATAATGATGGAGATTATGATGTAACAGGGGGCTGAGAAAATACGAGCAGAGATCAGCGGATATTTCAGAGTCAGAACTCCCTCCAGAGCCACCAGCTGTTGCAGGTAAAGCCCACAGACTTTCAGAGAATAAAACGCAAGGAATGTAATAAAGTCAAAGACAGTGATAAAACTAAGAAATATTGTCACTATAAATGGATACATGAGCAGTTGCAACAGGTCACAGAGGAGGAGGAGGATGATGAAGGCTGAGATCCGGCCTCTGGTCTTTCTCTGACGATGCACAAAATAAAAAGCCCAAATCAGACACGGCACTCCCACACACAGAGCAGTGATGAGGAAGATGGACAGTCTGATTTCATAGTGTGGATTTAGATTAGAAGGCATTTCAATGTTATAATGATAATCATCATAACTTGGGGTAGTGATGAAGAGATCACTGTCATAATTGTCCTCCATGGCTGTACTTTGAGTTGCTGAAAAAAAAAAAAAAAAGAACACTTTAAGCTGGTCTTAAAGATTGGCAAAACAAGTTTAGTATAGCAAACCACGTCGATTTGGTTTCATATTGTTTTCTTTCACCAGAAAAATGACAGACATTTATTAAGAGTGAAGATGGGCCCTTTCACTTCAGGTAAGTTAAGGAAATTAAAAATGGCATATGCCTTTGAAAGAATGATACAGAAGTTATAATAATACTGAAACTTACAAAATCATGTTTACAAATTAAATGCAGTTTTTGTCAACTGTGTCATGTCATGTCATGATGCATATACATTGATTCACATGCACAAAAGTTTGTTGATGAACACTAAAAAGTTATTGTTTAATGTTATTTTCAGTATTATTCATTAATGTTCATAATTATTTGTATAATGCATTTTGTGGAGCCAGCGTGTGTCTGTACATGTGTGCAGAGGATAGACAGATGATGGGCTGTATTTGCCATGATGTACAGTATTCTTTACATGAAAAGTGGATTGTGCCACATGTAAGCATAAAGCAAACTATTTTAAACAGGACAACATGTTTCTTTACCTTTTAAGGGAATTGTGAGCTCATTTGGTTAGTTGTATATAATGTCCCAATTTAGTGCATTTCCCCGGAAGATAGCGGGACAGAGAGGGAGGATGGCGCGAGGGAGAGGGTAGAAGAACATGAAGGCAATAACTCTGAGGCTCCCACACCACCTCCTTCACACCACCAGAGGGAGCCATCACCCCAATATTGACTGTTTTACATTTGAACTACAATTCCCATAGGCCCTCATTCCTGGGACAGATTGTACAGTCACCTGCACCTCTTCACACAGATGAGGAGTTCTCACTCTGGTGATAATTTCTGAGCACTTATTCATTGTGAATTGGTTATACATGTGTTTGACAAATAGCGCTGAAGACGAGCAGAAATGAGATCTACAACTCTCTGTTTGCAGCATGTCAGGGACTCTTGTCAGGTAAATGAGTGAAACACACAAAACACAAATTTTTATCAACTCATATGTCATTAATAGCGGTTACCTTCCGGGATTTAGTACGATTGCATTCACATCAGCAGCGAACCATACCGGAGTTCACATGAAACGAACCCCAGGCCACCTCTTTAAGCAGACTCGGGTGCGGTTCGCGGGTGCGCACCTTAGTTTGGAAGACCGCGTTCACATCATCCAAACGAACCGACCTCTGACGTCAATCGAACCCGGGTGTGCACCTAAAGTACTAGTGTGAAAGCACTTACTCATATTTGATTCCTTTCCTGACCCTTGCCAGCCATTTTGATTCTGTTTGTTTGCTCCCTGCCCTGGGGTCCGTTCTTCGTACGTGGCTAACTCAGTTAGCTGGTTAGGTTAGACTGTTGACGATTTGGCTTGATCTTGGATTGTTTGGTTCTTCAAAGCTCATCCTGGACTTGCTGTCATAGCAACAGGTCCGTTAGCTTAAACCTGCTCGGGTAGCCTAGAAATCTAGACGCACCCTAGCGGTAGCAAATTTAATTTGCCCGCAAGTGTGGTCTAGCAACTCTCAATTCCTATCTGAGCTGTATTCCTCAGAATCTGGACGGCCCAATCACATCGTGTAGGTAGGCTATAGAGTCGGCGGGCGGGCCATAATGACGACGGCCAAATTGTGTTTGCGTGCTTCTAGTAACACAGTCTTCTAGTAAACGCAGAAACTGGTGAACGGCGGCGGTCTTTCGAATCAGCTCTGCCCACGCCTCCGGAAGACTTGGAGTTAAGCTTTCCTCTGAGAAAAGAACAAAGAGCGGCACTGAAGTCATTCTTAAAAAGGGAAGATGTGTTCGGAGTTTAGCCGACCGGATATGGCGAATGTTTAATCAGTCAGCGAGCTCCCCTTCACCGTCGTTGCTCCGGTTGGTGTACTGCTATCCTATCGCGTGCAGAGGGAGTTTGAAAGACAACCGATTATCCCGCCCCTCAGACTGATTCCTTTCTATGGTGAGTTTCCAGACCAAACATCTTGATGTGGGTCTGGCTTGTCAGGCTACTGCTCGGGAGCTTATTTCATGTAAACAGGATTAGATCGCATCTTGAGGTGATATTCAAAATCTGTCCCAGCCACTGCAACTTTATTACAAGAGTTCATTTCTGAACCAGGGGCAATAATAATTTTAAATAATAATAAATATAAAAGTTTATTTGAAAATAATATTTTAATGTTGTGAAAAATTTGTTTTAAATACTAAAGACACAGTCACTTGATTGAGAGATTTATTTGTGAATTGTGATGGAATAATTACTTTATACTTTACTTTATGTATTGGAGGTTTACACACATTGTGCAGTTAATCTTTGTTTTTTGTTATTTAAAAAATGTAAAATACAGCAAAGAAAATATATTAATACACATACAACAAAATAAAATAAAGTAAAAATAAATTAAAAAAAGAACAATGAAACAAAAAAATACCAGAGTATACAAACCTTGATAAATTAATCAAAGAAATTATATTCTTTAAGTATATTACAAGTCTTTCTTGCTTTTTTATTCATAATATTCTTTAAACTGGTGCAATAGTCCTTAGTCTCCTGAATAAAATGTGGCTTGGATCCTGACCATTTCTTCTTGTCTATATGAAATTTTCCCAAAATAATAAAAAGTTTTACAATAAAGGTGAAATTATTATTATTATCACGTTCATTGGAAATAATGTATACATATATCAAAATTATTTAATTTAAATATAACAATTTTTTTTTCCTTCTAATGACATTTTCAATGTCCACCCAAAAAATCTTTGTGTATATACAATCACAAAAGAGATGAATAATAGATTATTTTTCTATTGAATAAAAATCACAGGTTAATCAATATCTAATTAAACCTCTCTAATACATTTTTAGCTGGATATATGCCATGTAACATTTTAAATGTAACTTCTTTTACTTTATTATTTAAGCAGTATGCTTCACATATACACCAAGTTTATTCCAGTTTATATTCCTAAATACACTGCTCCACAATAAACTTTTATGAGTAGCTGTTTCACCTGTTATAATATCCCTAATATGTTTATTAGTACAACTGTGTTTCAGAATGTCAATGTCTCCTAAAACATGCTGTCTTCAACATATACTGCCTCAGAAGAATCACTTCCACACGCTCTTACAAATTGTATAACTTGTTGAGGTATGGCACCAAATACAGCAGCATACTCTTTTGGTGTAACTGGAAACCCAAATTTATCCCAAAGACACAGTTTGAATGTAAAAGTTGTTTAACTAACACAATGTTATTTTCATACCAATTATCATAGAAACATTTTTATATTAAATGCATCTTGTCGTGCATTGATGTGAGTGATGACGGATATAATGGGAGTGGCTTAATGCAGCGCAATAGATGCAGATAATTTGATCTCGACTGTTAAGAAACTTTAATTAATATTTGAACATAACAAATCTGCTTCATATTGAATTAAAAATGAAATTACAACATTAAAATAAAAATGTAAAGTGTGTACAAATATTATAAAATCGTGAATATAAATCATTAGGTATCATCTTAATCAAAACAGTGCACATTTAATTTATCTAACTTTTATGTTGGTTTGTTCGTTTGCCTGTTTCCTTATAAAGGTTCTTTTTTTTTTCTTTGACAAGTTTTTTGCCAGATGGCTTTTTTAATTATATGATGTCATTACGTTGTCTTGACGCCAGCCAATCGCTGCATTGCGGATCGTGGTTTCGAGTCTCGATGCATCTGCCTTCTTCAGGGAACACAGGCACGAGCAGTGATCTCAGATCAATTTAATCCAGATATATTAATCCATTCTGCAAATTCGTTTGAAGAACCAAATTAGCCATAGATCAGTTATCAGGATTAAAAGATCTGCGATCTGTCAAATCATCTCGGATGTATTAAGGTACGAGGTACGAAGAACGGGCTCCTGGATCATGAGTGTCTCCGAAGCAGGTTATGTTCAGAGAGTGAGTTGCCATGGTTACTTACATTCCCTAAAAAGTGACCTCCGTTCTCGGAACTGAAAGTTGAGGTTATCCGGTAACGTCTCGGGTTACTATAATAACCCTTGTTCCCTGAGAGGGAACGAGACACTGTGTCGTCGAGTGATGAAACTAGGGGAACGCCCCCAGCGCAACGGCTCTGAAGTATGAATGAAATCAGCCACCAATCCGATTAGTGCAACGTCATGACGTAGTAGGTGACGGCGTACGCGGAAGCTATAAGAAGGCGCTGTCACATACGAGCGACAGCCTTTTGCGATGAAGCGAGCGCTCTGCGTGAGGTGCGGCAACGAGACGTAGTGTCTCGTTCCCTTTCAGGGAACAAGGGTTACAATAGTAACCCGAGACGTTCCCTTTATCGAGGGAACTCAACACTGCGTCGTCGAGTGACGACACTAGGGGAACAAATGCCGTACCGAACCATGCACATCCTGGTGTGAAGCTGAACCCAGGCACACTCAGGATGCGAGCACTCTAGCATCCGGCGTAGCCAGGAGGTCCAGCTTATAAACCTAATAAAGGTGTGTGGATTAGCCCTTCTTAGCTCTAATCTTAATAAGTGAGGCTCCCGAAAGGAGGGCCACCGAGGAGGCCAAGCCCCTTGTAGAATAAGCCCTCACGGCTATGGGTGAAGGAAAATTGTGCACCCGATAAGCCGTGGCTATAGCCAGAACAATCCAGTTACTAATAGTCTGTCTCACCGCAGGCAACCCTTTCTTAGGGGGGCCAAAGCTCACCAAAAGCTGGTCCGACTTCCTCCAATGAGCTGACCTGTCCAGTAAATTCTCAATGCCCTAACAGGGCAGAGCAGGTGCAGCCTAGCTTCCTCTGCCGTCACGTGAGGCGGAGGATGAAATGCCTCAAGAAAAACTGACCCCATCCCCGTAAATAGAACCTTGGGCACATAGCCCGGTCTGGGGTGCAAGATAGCTTTCATCCCGCCAGGGGCAAACTCCAGGCAGGTTGGCGTGACCGCCAAGGCCTGGAGGTCCCCCACTCTCCTCAGAGAAGTGATAGCGAGGAGAAAAGCTACCTTGAGGGTCAGACTTCTCGCCTCGGCCGACTCCAATGGTTCGAAGGGGGCCTCAACCAGCCCTTCGAGAACCACCGCCAGATCCCAGGCAGAGACTCTGGGATGAGCCGCAGGCCTCAACCTCCTAGCCCCACGGAGGAACCGTACTACCATGTGGCGTCTGCCCAGCGGGCCCCCATATAAAGGCGAGAGGAAAGCCCCTATGGCAACCACATACACCTTCAGAGTGGATGGGGTCAGACCGGCGGAGAAACGATCTTGGAGGAACTCCAGCACTGAGGCCACTGCGCAAATAACTGGGTCCACCCTCCGTTCT
This sequence comes from Pseudorasbora parva, assembly GCF_024679245.1. NCBI lineage: Eukaryota > Metazoa > Chordata > Actinopteri > Cypriniformes > Gobionidae > Pseudorasbora > Pseudorasbora parva. The sequence continues at coordinate 42,039,987 of NC_090177.1, read as the reverse complement.
CTACACCAGCTATTGAAGACATTCCACTTAAGGCTATACAGTTTCCTCGTAAAGGGATCCCTAGAGCTGAGAATGGTCTCTATGACCTCTTGTGGCAGGCCATCCTCTAGGTACCGAGCACCCTCAAGGGCCAGACCCAGAGGTCCCACAGCTCTGGCCTGGGGTGGAATATCATTCCCCCTGTCTGAGACTGCAGATCCCTCCTCAGAGGGACCTGCCATGGGAGGCGCTCTAGTAGTGCCACAATGTCGGAGAACCAAGCTCAGGACGGCCACCGGGGTGCTACTAATAGGAGGCTGATGCACTCTCGGCAGACTCGCTCTAGAACTCCCGGGAGCAGAACGATTGGGGGAAATGCGTACAGACGCCGCCTCGGCCACGTCTGTGTCATGGCATCCAGCCCCAGCGGAGCCGGGTGCCTGAGGGCGAACCACAGCGGGTAGTGGGTCGTTTCTAGAGATGCAAACAGATCAACTTCCACAGGGCCGAACCTCTCGCACATGGCCTCCACCACCTCGGGGTGGAGTCGCCACTCCCCGGGCCTCAGCCCCTGCCTCGACAGGACGTCCGCTCCCTGGTTCTGGTCCCCTGGGACGTACATCGCTCTAAGAGACGACGGTATCCCCTGGGACCACAGGAGGATCTGATGCGCCAACCTGCATAGTGGGCGCGACCTCAGACCCCCCTGGTGATTTAGATACGATACTACTGACATGTTGTCGGATCGTACCAGGACATGGTGGCCGTGGAGGTCCGGGAGAAAGCTCCTCAGAGCTTTGTAAACCGTCAACATTTCCAAGCAATTTATGTGCTAGGAGGAATGCTGGGGCCCCCACAGACCTCTCATAAACCGGCCTTCCATGGCCGCGCCTCAGCCCGTGAGGGAGGCGTCTGTTGAAAGGATCTTCCTGCAACATGACGCTCCTAAGACTGGCCCTTGGGACAGGAACCTGGGATTTTTCCATATGACAAGGGAACGAAGGCTTGCACGTTAACCTAATCATATGGAAAAGTTTTTCCCTCGAGGAGAACCCCCTGGTCCCCAGCCACCACTGGAGGGGCCTCATGTATAGCAGGCCGAACGGAACACGTTGGACGCTGCTGCCATGAGACCCAGCAGTCCTTGGAACTGCTTCACAGTGCGGCTGCCAAAAGAAGAACCCGATACTGGCACGCTCTGCCCCCAAAAGCGAACCTCAGGAACTTCCTGTGGGCAGGGAGGAAAGGGATTTGGAAGTATGTGTCCTTTAGATCTATCATGACAAACCAGTCCTCAAACTGCCTCTGACTCATGATGGAATAGTGAGCATCTTGAACCTGAATCTCCTCAGAGACCGATACAAGTACCTCAGATCTATTATAGGACGCCTCTGCAACGCGCGATTAAGCCTTGCATTATGAAGCGCAAGCTCTCATTTACTTCGCTAACTCGATACTGAGCACGTCTAATTCCTCCGAATCGGACTGCTCAAGCATCTAATTCTCCACCCCCGGGGGAAAAGAGCCACAGCGTGGGTTTCCACACGAGGAATGAGAACATTGGCCAGCTATAGACAACCCCCTCGAGAGCTGCCAGCGCGCCTTTATTCTATGAATGAAGTAGCGTATTTCATGGCTTAACGCTTCAACAGCCTCAATGCTGTGCGCGTCCGATTCCTCAGAATCAGATGGCTCGAGCATCGGGTTCTCTGCCTCGTGAGGAAGCCCGCGCTGCGGCTTCTTCCCCCAAGGCGGAGAACCCGATGCTCGAGCCGTCTGATTCTGAGGAATCGGACGCGCACAAAGAGCGTCTGAATCTTCGGACGAGGAGTCGGAAGATGCCTCAGCATGCCCGCCTCCTGTAGCGAGATCCAGTTGTGAGCCCCAGGATCTACGCCGCCGCGCTGCCTCAACAGACGCGGGACCAGATCCACAGGGCTCGCGAGCCTGGCCGCTTTCGGTGAAAACGGAAAGGAATAATCCGAATAAAATGCGCACAGAATTAAATGGATAATTATTTCAATCGGCTGCAGTCTGCCTGTATTGGCCAATCACAAAAGTTGATTATCACAGCCATTATCACAGAATATTCAAGTTTTTATTATTATACATTAGGATATGTTAATGTTTATATGGTTATTATATTGTAAACTATTGAGTGGCTAAAATATTTTAATTAATTTCCACAAAAAAAAAGTAAACCTAACCATTTTTTCTCCAACTGGAACTCTGTCCCCCTAGAACTTCTATCTGTGTCAATTTTGAATGGCTTAAGCGGATACACAACAGTTTTACTATACAGATGTTTGCAGCAAGTTTTGGTAAACAGTACAGCTTAGTGTGCATTGATTATTAAGTCAGCCATATTCACAGGATCATTCAGTGTGTGTGTGATGGTTAGGTTTAGGGGCAGGGGCAGTGTAGGGTAATAGAAAATACAGCTTACGGTATAAAAACCATTACGTCTATGTCACAGACACGCCACACTGTAAAAAATTGTGCCGTAAAATAACGGTAATCTACTGGCAGCTGTGGTTCCAGCAATGTACTGTTAATTTACAGCCCTCTACTGTTTATAACCAGCTCTCATTTTTTACAGTATTTTACCGTAATAATACCATGAAAGGTAACTTTTCATTTGGAAAACTGATTGCTTCAAACAGTTTTCATTTTAAAACAAGTATTTCAATCAATCAACTTTATTTATATAGCGCTTTTACAATCACGATTGTGTCAAAGCAGCTTCACAGTGTCAAACAGGATAATATTGCGACAAAATTAGATTTGGCTGTACAGTCGTACTGGAGAAAACAGTGATGTTATCAGCTTATTTTAATTTATCATATAGCGACAATGTTGGCAGATCAGTATTATAGTTTATAGAATTAAATAAGACCTAATTCATATATTTTATTTGTATAATAAGTTGAATAACTTTAATCATATTTTTAGTGTCCCCAACTGAGCAAGCCAAGCCAAAGGCGACAGTGGCAAGGAACCAAAACTCCATCGGGGCATGATGGAGAAAAATAAACCTTGGGAGAAACCAGACTCAGTCGGGGTGCCAGTTCTCCTCTGGCCTATTAACACACCGTGTAAGATTATTATTCTGGCAACCTTACAGGTCGGAAATCATATTAGATCGGATTATTCAAAATTTTCAGGGTATCACGGAAGAGACAGATTTATTTAGGATGGGGCGTCAATTACACAAGAGTATGAATACATGAAAGATCGGAATTATTGCGCCGAAGACGGGTTTTGAGCATGTCGTGCCAGTGAGGCAAATTCGGAGGAGACACCATTTGACACGGCTCAGCAGACACTCCAGGATGCGTTGGTCATGTCCAGGCAGGTCCACCATCCGATCCGGACAGGGCACAGATCCGGGATAAACCTCGGGATAAACAGAGAGACTAACATTAGCGTAGATGTCACTCTTTTTATGATGTAACGAGTACATCAGGTGTTATGGGAAGTGTTCCCGGTTCCGGCTGACCTAGTTAATGCAGCCTAACAATCAGTCAATTGAATTGAATAATGAAAGTTAAAAATGTTCTATGTGTATGCCATAGTAAAGAGATGTGTTTTTAGTCTAGATTTAAACTGACAGAGTGTGTCTGCTTCCCGAACAATGCTAGGAAGACTATTCCACAATTTAGGAGCTAAATAGGAAAATGATCGACCGCCTGCAGTTGATTTAGATATTCTAGGTATTATCAACTGGCCAGAGTTTTGAGACCGCAATCGACGTGATGGGGTATAATGCGTTAAGAGCTCGCTTAAGTACCGGGGAGCTAAACTATTTAGTGCTTTGTAAGTAATAAGCAAGATTTTAAAATGTATGCGATGTTTAATAGGGAGCCAGTGCAGTGTTGACAGAACTGGACTAATATGATCATACTTCCTGGTTCTAGTAAGAACTCGAGCTGCTGCGTTTTGGACTAGCTGGAGTTTGTTTATTAAGCGAGCAGGGCAACCACCCAGTAGAGCATTACAATAATCTAGCCTTGAGCTCATGAACGCATGTACTAACTGTTCAGCATTTTGCAATGAAAGCATGTGCCGTAATTTAGATATATTTTTAAGATGCTAGAAACGTGGCTTTCAAATGAAAGATTGGTATCAAAGAGCACACCCAGGTTCCTCACTGACGGCGAGGGCTTGACAGAGCAGTCATCTAGTGTTAGACAGTATTCTCGGTTACTACTTGTGGAGCTTTTCTGTCCAATAATTAAAAATTCAGTTTTATCTGAATTAAGTTGCAGAAAATTACTATTCATCCAATTTTTTATATGAGCTATGCATTCTGTTAATCTTGTGAATTGGTAGGTTTCATCAGGGCGTGAGGAAATATAGAGCTGAGTATCGTCAGCATAACAATGAAAACTAACGCCATGCTTCTTAATGATATCTCCCAGTGGTAGCATATACAGGGTGAAAAGCAACGGTCCTAACACTGAGCCTTGCGGTACCCCATACTGAACTTGTGATCGGTGTGACATCTCTTCATTTACTGCTACAAACTGATAACGGTCAGATAAGTACGATTTAAACCATGCCAAAGCAGTTCCACTAACGCCAACATAATTTTCGATTCTATTCAGAAGAATATTGTGATCGATAGTATCAAATGCAGCGCTAAGATCGAGTAACACTAATAGAGAGATACAACCACGATCAGATGATAAGAGTAAATCATTTGTAACTCTAATTAGAGCAGTCTCAGTGCTATGATACGGTCTAAATCCTGACTGGAAATCCTCACATATACCATTTCTTTCTAAAAAAGAACATAATTGTGAAGACACTGCCTTTTCTAGTATTTTTGATAGAAACGGTAGATTCGAGATTGGCCTGTAATTGACTAATTCTTTAGGATCAAGTTGCGTTTTTTTAATAAGTGGTTTAATTATAGCCAACTTAAAAGTTTTCGGTACATATCCTAATGTCAAAGATGAATTAATGATATTAAGCAGAGGATCTATGACCTCTGGAAGTATCTCTTTTAATAGCCTAGTCGGTATAGGGTCAAGCATACATGTTGTTGATTTTGATGATTTTACAAGTTTAGCCAGTTCTTCTCCTCCTATAGCAGTGAATGAGTGTAATTTTTCCTCAGTGACCCTGCAGTGCTCTGTCTGAAGTGATACTGTAATAGACGGCTGCATGGTTATAATTTTATTCCTAATATTATCAATCTTACTAGTAAAGAAGTTCATAAAGTCATTACTGCTGTGTTGTTTACAAACATCAGAAGCTGAAGCTTTATTTTTTGATAATTTAGCCACTGTATCGAATAAATACTTAGGGTTGTGTTTGTTTTCTTTTAAAAGAGATGACCGATTGAGCACGAGAGCGGGCAAGGAGAGATGGGCAAACCTGCCCAAGAGACACGACCAGCAATCGCGCCCGGAAAACTCCTCCAAGAACTCCATCCGAGCTTCACTGCCTTAAAGAGACTGAGAAACTGCAACAGGCCACACACATAAGACCACTCAAAGCAAGTATCCTATTTCGCAATCAAACTGCATTTAAAGGTTGTCTTGACCATTCCTGTTTACGGGAATAGTACGAATTAAGTTTGACTCATAGATTTGAAGTCACTGATGACGTAAGATCTTAGCTACAAATTAAGCTTGATTTTTGTGTTACTATTTCAGTAATACAAATTGTACACACTTACGAAGTATTATTTGTCCTGATCAAACAAATTAATATTTCTTCGAGTTTGTAAGATTGATACTCGATGAAGAAATCTCATTTTCCATTCACGAGACGAGAGGAAAATCTGGATGACTGAAATCGACTTTGATAATAACAGGATTAAAAGTCCCGTTATAAAGTTAATAACTAATGTACAACCAGCGAGTCACATTATAGACTTATGAGTCCCATTTAAATAAATTATTTCCAGAGACTTGTTATTGCTATAATAAAAAAGCATTATATGTAATTTAAGTTATTTTTAACCTTAAATAACACTGCCAGCTGATAGGGCTCTCTGTATGTTTACAGCATTGAGAGTCACTGCTCAGAGTGTATTTGGTCCCATACATATGATGGTAACGAGCAGAATCACTCAAGGACAGAGAAACACAAGATCTACAACTGACTTCAGCCATAGCCTTAGATGAAATCAACTGAAGATAAAAGAAGACATCAAATCTCTAAAGGAGGATTAAACAACTCCACAATTACTTTTGTCATACTGTACTTCTACATATGTTTTTATTGAGAATGAACAGAGGTTTAGATACTGATGTTTTATGGAAATCATTTGGTCACCATTGTGGTGATTAGTGTTTCATTTAGTTGAGCAGTTTGACTTTAAATTAACATTTCAATCTTTGTAACAGTGTTTTGCCAAAACACATTTTTTTGCAAAGAAATGTGATCTTGTGTCATGCATCATACAGTTTGTTGTCAAGTTTTAAAGATCAAGCTCACCAATCTTATACTGAACAAAAGAAGTTGTTTGTTTTCAAGTAAATTGATCATCAATGTGAAAATCTTGCCACAATGCATTTCTGGGAGCCGACCAATTATAAAACTAATGGCTCCTAGCATGCATTGCAGCATGAAGCATATCACCATTGTTGAGAATCATATGCTGATTCTTGATGTCTTGTTAAAATAATTGGTTCTGTAACTTTTGAAAAAAAAAAAAAAATCTAAATTCAAAATCTGACCCGTGGCAAATATATATATACACTCACACATTTGGTCACTGATGAGATTAGTAAATCACTCCATTTCATTATGAAAATCATATGAACTGATTTGCTTCTGGATTCCATTTTAACTAAGTAAGTGTACAAAACACTGTTAGCAACACTGCTCTTCAAAAGCCAAGTCAAACTGCCCAACTAAAGGAAACAGTGATCAGCATAATGGTGACCAAACATTTTCCATAAAACATCAACATCTAAACCTGTTAATTCTCAATAAGAGCTTATGTAGACGAACAGTATGACAGGAATAACTGTGCAGTTGTTTAATCCTCTGCTGAGATCTTCAGAGATTTAATGTCTTCTTTTATCTTCAGTTGATTTCATCTAAAGCTGTGGCTGAAGTCAGTTGTAGATCTTGTGATTCTCTTTCCTTCAGTGATTATGCTCGTTATCATCAGGTGTTCATCACTAATGGTTCAATCACCACTTAATTCATCTCTTAATTATCTCATTAACTTTAACACAGCTTCAGTGTTATTTTAACTCTCTGTGGAGTGGGACCAAATACACTCTGAGCAGTGTTGATTTAACACTGGGGATTTTACTGTGTAATGTCCCTCCACTGACAGTCTACACAACTACCACTTTCAAGGTCCAGAAAGTTAGTTAAGACATCATTAAAGTAATCCATAACTTCAGTGGTTTAGCCTGAATTTTATTAAGCAAATCGAGTTGTTTGTGCAAAAATAAAATATTATACAAAATATTATTTTCCAACGCATGTTCACGAGAGCACCTCAACGCATGCGTGTTGTGTTGACACGAGAGCGGACGTTGTTACATGAATTTAAAGTGGTAAATTATGTTTTTATACACAAATAAACGTACACTTACATCGCTTCATAAAATTAAGGTTTAACCGATGAAGTCACATCTTTCTAAAGTTTGAAAGGGATAGTTATTGACTATTAATGGAGGGAGAGAAAGATCTCACATTTCATCAAAAAATATCTTAATTTTTGTTCTGAAGATGAACAAAAGTCTTACGGGTTTGGAATGACATGAGAGAGAGTAATTAATGACAGAATTTAATTTTTTGGGGGATCTAACTGTTTATCGTACAGTACACACATTTAAATGTACCAGTAATCAAACCAAGTAACCTTTTTTAGAAATAAAAGTAGTCAAGTAAAGCATGTTACCTTTGAAAAAGATTCAAGTGTGCAAAAGATGCCTGCTCCCGGGACACCAGACTGAAGTTGAAATAAATCCAGCCACAAAGCTGAGGAAGTCACATGTGAAGTCACAACCACCTGACCCTTGAATAGCCATCATCTGCGGGGTTTACCTGAAATGAATAAATAAAAGCAATAATGTAACCTACAATATAACAGTAGTATTTCAATATAAAATGTAATGTAAAATACAATAGCTTATCAAATGATTTACAATAGAATTAATAATAATTTGCAATTGCCTACCTATATAAGTTTCAGAAATGTGTAATGTCAAGCTTTTCTCCACTTCATCTTTGCACCTAAAACAAATAAAAAGATAGTGTGAATTTTTTAATGCATTTCTATTATGAGCTCAAAATACACTCCCAAAAAATGCATAATGTTTATTATTATACAGTTTAGTTACAGTGATACATAGCATAGAGTAGAAGCAGAATGTTATTGCTATGGTGCAGACACAATTTCTCATTTACATGTAGGTTTTAATTTGAGATCGATATGGGACAGTTAACACAAGGGAACAACCAAGTAGAAATTTCACATATTTTGCTGTTCGTCAGTTATTTCAAAAGATAGATATGACAGTCGTTTGCATAGGGTTTTACTTTAAAATGTAGTTAAACACTACTTTAAATGTTCTCAATAAGAATATTAAACTGGCGAAATGAGAAAATGCATTATTTAATCATGCTTTGATCGCATTTTCTTATGTTTGTAGTCAGCTGAAGCTTATCGCACGTCATTTTGTCTCCTCTCATTTGAAATGATATGAGAACGAGTGCTCTCTCGACAAGAAGTTCACTTAACTAAATACATAGCGAAATGAAACCATAAACTGCGGTAGCCTATTCATCCATGTTAAATAATATTATATAATGTCTATTAATGTTGTTTTCGTCGATGCGTTTACCTTGTTTGTTTTCGTCTTCGTCTCACCATGGGGCTACCGAGTCAAAAAGCCTCGCGCCTGAAAGAAAAATCTTAAAGTTAGACGACGTTACATTTCTAACCAAACGTTATGTATGGGGAAACATACTGACGTTGACAACTTTTACATGTAACTTCTAAATGTCGTGTTAGCAAGATATTGTGACATGATATTGCTTATACATTAAATTAAATAAATATAAAAGAGTATACTTCTAGAACTTACCAGGAATTATGAATAATGCCTCTAATCTTCAATGGTTGCGCGCTGCTCCAGTCAACATGGATTTCAAATTTGAACGATGCCCGCGCTATCCCATAATGCCACAGCACAGTAAGTTATTGTGAAAACGCATAAGCTACAGAAACACCTCCTTCTTGTAAATGAATTACAGTTGACATGGAAATATACAGTTAACAACTGTAAAACAATTATTAACCCATAATGCATTGCGAATTACAGCTGCATCTTGTAAAATGCTTAAACAGTAATATTCTGTAAAATTTTGCTGTAAAAACTACAGCAATTTGTTACAGTGAACTTTATTATGTTGAAATAACAACTTATGTTAAAATAACAACTTTATTATGTTAAAATAAGTCGTTATTTTAACATAAAGTTTTTATTTTAACATAAGTCGTTATTTCAACATAATAAAGTCGTTATTTCAACATAAGTCGTTATGTTGAAATAACGACTTTATTATGTTGAAATAATGACTCATTTATGTTGAAATAACGACTTTATGATGTTGAAATAACAACTTTATTATGTTAAAATAAAGACTTTGTTATGTTGAAATAACGACTTATGTTGAAATAACGACTTTATTATGTTGAAATAACGACTTATGTTGAAATAACGACTTTATTATGTTGAAATAACGACTTATGTTGAAATAACTTTATTATGTTAAAATAACGACTATTATGTTGAAATAACGACTTTATTATGTTAAAATAACAACATTACTATGTTAAAAAAACGACTTGTTAAAATAACAACTTACTATGCTGAAATAACGACTTTATTATGTTGAAATAACGACTTTATTATGTTGAAATAACGACTTTATTATGTTGAAATAACGACTTTTGAAATAATGACTTATGTTGAAATAACAACTTTATTATGTTGAAATAACGACTTATGTTGAAATAATGACTTATTAGGTTGAAATAACAACTTTATTATGTTGAAATAACGACTTTATTATGTTGAAATAACGACTTTATTATGTTGAAATAACTTATTATGTTGAAATAATGACTTTATTATGTTGAAATAACAACTTTATTATGTTAAAATAACGACTATTATGTTGAAATAACGACTTTATTATGTTGAAACAACAACTTTATTATGTTGAAATAACGACTTGTTAAAATAACAACTTATTATGTTGAAATAATGACTTATTATGTTGAAATAACGACTATTATGTTGAAATAACGTCTTATGTTGAAATAATGACTTATTATGTTGAAATAACGACTATTATGTTGAAATAGCGTCTTATGTTGAAATAACGACTTATTATGTTGAAATAACTTTATTATGTTGAAATAGCGTCTTATGTTGAAATAACGACTATTATGTTGAAATAACGACTATATTATGTTGAAATAATGACTTTATTATGTTGAAATAACGACTTATTATGTTGAAAAAACAACGTATTATGTTAAAATAACAACATTATTATGTTCAAATAACGACTTATGTTGAAATAACGACTTTATTATGTTGAAATAACGACTTATTATGTTGAAATAACGACTTATTATGTTGAAATAACGACTTTATTATGTTGAAATAACGACTTATGTTAAAATAACAACTTTATTATGTTAACATAAGTTGTTATTTTAACATAAAGTTTTTATTTTAACATAAGTCGTTATTTCAACATAATAAAGTCGTTATTTCAACATAAGTCGTTATGTTGAAATAACGACTTTATTATGTTGAAATAATGACTCATTTATGTTGAAATAACGACTTTATGATGTTGAAATAACAACTTTATTATGTTAAAATAAAGACTTTGTTATGTTGAAATAACGACTTATGTTGAAATAACGACTTTATTATGTTGAAATAACGACTTATGTTGAAATAACGACTTTATTATGTTGAAATAACGACTTATGTTGAAATAACTTTATTATGTTAAAATAACGACTATTATGTTGAAATAACGACTTTATTATGTTAAAATAACAACATTATTATGTTAAAAAAACGACTTGTTAAAATAACAACTTACTATGCTGAAATAACGACTTTATTATGTTGAAATAACGACTTTATTATGTTGAAATAACGACTTTTGAAATAATGACTTACACTGTAAAAAATGATCGTGATTTTAACGGTCAAAGGTTGTAAAAATGCTACAGTTAAAAACTGTTATTTGGTTAACACAAAGTTTCCTTACTATATACGGTGAATAACTGCAATAGATCTAACCTTATGCCAGTGAAATTTACAGAAAAACAATGTAAAATCCCAAAAGAAAATGATAGAAAACCCAAAAGCATATATTTTTAGTTTGAATCACAGTGAACTTTTGTTAACTATTAAACAGAATATTTTGTTATATTTACAACATGTGATTATAATACATTTTATTTGATACAACTACAAATATTGGTATTAAAAACCTGTACGTTTTTTGAGAAAATACTGTAAAAACTATTTTGTTAATTTGACATGCAAATATTGTGACAATTAAAATTGTCAGTTGTTTTTAAAAATGTAATTCACTTTACACGTTTATGCACTTAAAAATGTCTAAACATGTATTTGAATTGCATTTAAACGTTCCATGCATTTGGATTATGTAATTTGAACAAACAAATTAATCAAATTACTAAGAATCACTATCTAAGAATCAGTAAGATAAATCTTATTTGTAAATCATTTATAAATGAAACAGGTAAGATTTATTTAATTATATTAAACTGAATGTGACTAATAAATCCCAGTTACATGTAAATTAAACAGTTAAGATTTATGTAATAGTAGACTTCCTAGTGTTGATGTGTGTGCTCACTACTGAGTTAAAGTACCATTGAAGCAGTGTTGAAGTTAATGAGATAATTAAGAGATGATTGAGCATTAATGATGAACACCTGATGATAATGAGCAGAATCACTGAAGGGAAGAGAAACACGAGAACTACAACTGACTTCAGCCACAGCTTTAGATGAAATCAACTGAAGATAAAAGAAGACATTAAATCTCTGAAGATCTCAGCAGAGGATTAAACAACTCCACAAACAGCATTACCAGCTTTACACATTACTAACCAAACTGACTTTCTTGGTGTAATTTATGTTTTAATTAAAATAATAGTTTTATTTGAAGTCACCATGATGGTGAGCAGTGTTTGCTTTAGTTGGGCTCTTGACCCTTGACTCTCCAACATTAGTTTTCTGGCTGCTTTAACTGTGTTTATAAAGCACTTTTGTTGCAGCATGGAAAGCCAAGCAAAAACATGGTCAGATGATATTTCTCTTTGTTCATGATTATATAATCATCACATAGTGATCACTGGTTCAGAGTCTAAGACTCTGTTTATGTGTTATTAATTTAGTTTTATCATAATAGTGGCCAGTAGATTCTATAGCATGAGCCCTGTTGTGGCACTCTAATATGCAGAATTAAAAAAAAAAATAGTGCACAAAAGGTTTAATCTATGGCAATTATTAGACACAAACAGATATCAAGAATCAGTGTATGAATCTCAACAATGGTGACAATCAATGAAAACTTCATGCTGCAGTGCATGCTGGGTACCACCAATCAAAACTCCCCCATGGGTCCCAGCATGCATTGCGGCATGAATAAATTATGCATCTGAATTGTGATTATGTTTTTTATTTTTTTTGTCACCATTGTAGAGATGCACACACTGATTCTTGATGTCTGTGTTTGTCTAAATAATGCCGTAGATTAAACCTTTTTTTTGATCCTGCAAATTGTTTGATTGCCACAATGATGCAAGAGTTTATGTAGTAATGTAAACCACATGGCTATTATTACACATACTACACAATTAACACATTACCTCTATAACCAGAGCATTAGAATCTGAATGAGTTTAGTGATTCAGCCACTACATGATGATTATATAATCATCATTAAAGAGCCAAATCACCTGGCCATGGTTTTAGACTTTCTATGCCATAACAAAAGTGCTTTATAAACACAGTTAAAGCAGCCAGAAAACTAATGTTGGTGAGTCAAAGGTCAAGAGCCCAACTAAAGCAAACACTGCTCACCATCATGGTGACTTCATATAAAACTATTAGTTTAATTAAAACAGAAATTACAACAAGAAAGTCAGTTTGGTTAGTAATGCATGAAGCTGGTAATGCTGTTTGTGGAGTTGTTTAATCCTCTGCTGAGATCTTCAGAGATGTAATGTCTTCTTTTATCTTCAGTTGATTTCATCTAAAGCTGTGGCTGAAGTCAGTTGTAGTTCTCGTGTTTCTCTTCCCTTCAGTGATTCTGCTCATTATCATCAGGTGTTCATCATTAATGCTCAATCATCTCTTAATTATCTCATTAACTTCAACACTGCTTCAATGGTACTTTAACTGATTAGTGAGCACACACATGAACACTAGGAAGTGTTAATTTAACATGGGCGTTTTTCTGTGTACTTTTACATAATTCTTAACTGTTTCATTTACGTATAACTGGCATTTATCAATCACCTTCAGTGTATTAGTTTAGTAATTTGTCTATGTAAAAATAATCCAAATGCATTGAAAATGTATATGCAGTTTACATACATAAATCTTATGCTTTACATTTTAATGTAATACTTACTGGTTTTCTATTTATTTTTAATTTAAAAAACAACAACTGTGCCTCCTCTAACCACAGACTTGTACTTGTCCGTCTAATTTTGAATTTCTTAGTGCGCATAGTTTCATAATTCTCTGGTAACCACAGCTGCCAGCATTTTCCTGTAAAAATAACAGTTTTTTGTAGTTTTTTTTACAGTGTACACTTTTTACAGATCCCCATAAAATTAACGGTAAAAAACCGGCAGCTGTGGTTGCCAGAACTTTACCGTAAAAAATACGGCAGTAACATTTAAGGTTTTACGGGACAGCAGCATATAATTTAAAGGTTTATAATGTAATAAATACGGTTAAAAAACATTTATTTTACAGTTCAAAACTGTATAATTTAAAGGTTTATACATTTAGTTTTATTTTACAGTAAAATACCGTTAAATGTACAGTTTTTCGAAGTGAAAAAGAACAGGGCATTGTGTAATTAACAGTGAAAAAACGTAAATTGACATTCCCAGAATTCCCCACATGGCACTTAGCATTTGATGCATTTTCATTGAATTAACTATGTTTCTTCTTAGTTTTTTTCTAATCACGTATGTACATTAAGTTTTATGTTACATCTAATGTTGTTAAATTAATGTTTATTGCATTTTTAAAACATCATGTGTGTTACCATGATGGTGTTTGGTGTTTAGTGTTTGTGTGTGCACCTTCTATATGTTAATATTGTTCCTCCAAAAGCTGCGTGTGATGAGCTTTGATTCATCATGTGATTCTCATCAGCACTGTAATTGGTGATTGTCAAATTATATAAAAGGAAAATAACAGATATTAGCATTTCAATAAGTTGGTAGTTTAATATTTCAGTTCAATACATTTTTTTTTTTACCATTATTGTTTTATAGTGTACTGTGTACACATAATTATTTATTTTTTTATTTTATTTATTTATTTATTTGATTGGGACAGTGCATGTTAATGAACACAACATGGAGTACATGCATGTAAACATGCCGGATTGTAGCCGAGGGCTAATTTCCATCCGTAGTCCCACGAGCTAAGGTATAATATATTATATTGATTTCAATATAAACTTTCAAATTATAGGGTTTTTAACTGTAAAATAAACCATTTTTAACCGTAATTACCACATTATAAACCTTTAAATTAAATCCTGTTGTCCCGTAAAACCTTAAACGTTACTGCCGTATTTTTTACGGTAAAGTTCTGGCAACCAGAGCTGCCGGTTTTTTACCGTAAATTTGATGGGTATTTTTTTACAGTGTATGTTCTCTGATGAAAGTAAATGTAACATTTTCCCTTGGAAATCAGGGTCCCCGAGTCTGGAGGAAGAGAGGAGAGGGACACAATCCACGTTGCTTGAGGTCCAGTGTAAAGTTTCCACAGTCAGTGATGGTTTGGTGTGCCATGTCATCTGCTGGTGTTGGTCCACTGTGTTTTCTGAGGTCCAAGGTCAACACAGCCGTATACC
Source organism: Pseudorasbora parva (assembly GCF_024679245.1). Lineage (NCBI taxonomy): Eukaryota > Metazoa > Chordata > Actinopteri > Cypriniformes > Gobionidae > Pseudorasbora > Pseudorasbora parva. The sequence continues at coordinate 42,024,859 of NC_090177.1, read as the reverse complement.
AGGAAGTTTTAGAGCACTTCATGCTTCCTGCTGCTGACCAACTTTATGGAGATGCAGATTTCATTTTCCAACAGGACTTGGCACCTGCACACAGTGCCAAAGCAACCAGTACCTGGTTTAAGGACCATGGTATCCCTGTTCTTAATTGGCCAGCAAACTCGCCTGACCTTAACCCCATAAAAAATCTATGGGGTATTGTGAAGAGGAAGATGCGATATGCCAGACCCAACAATGCAGAAAAGCTGAAAGCCATATCAGAGCAACCTGCACTGTAAAAAAATACCCATCAAATTTACGGTGAAAAACCGGCAGCTCTGGTTGCCAGAACTTTACCGTAAAAAATACGGCAGTAACGTTTTAGGTTTTACGGGACAACAGCATATAATTTAAAGGTTTATAATGTGGTAATTACGGTTAAAAACTGTTTATTTTACAGTTAAAAACCCTATAATTTGAAAGTTTATACTGAAATAATTATGTGTACACAGTACACTATAAAACAATAATGGTAAAAAAAAATTTATTGAACTGAAATATTAAATTACCGACTTATTGAAATGCTAATATCTATTATTTTCCTTTTATATAATTTGACAATCACCAATGACAGTGGTGATGAGAATCACATGATGAATCAAAGCTCATCACACGCAGCTTTTGGAGGAACAATATTAACATATAGAAGGTGCACACACAAACACTAAACACCAAACACCATCATGGTAACACACATGATGTTTTAAAAATGCAATAAACATTAATTTAACAACATTAGATGTAACATAAAACCTTAATGTACATAAGTGATTAGAAAAAACTAAGAAGAAACATAGTTAATTCAATGAAAATGCATCAAATGCGAAGTGTCACGTGGGGAATTCTGGGAATGTCAATTTACTTTTTTTCACTGTTAATTACACAATGACCTGTTCTTTTTCACTTCGAAAAACTGTACATTTAACAGTATTTTACTGTAAAATAAAATAAAATGTATAAATCTTTAAATTATATAGTTTTGAACTGTAAAATAAATGGTTTTTAACCGTAATTATTACATTATAAACCTTTAAATTATATGCTGCTGTCCCGTAAAACCTTAAACGTTACTGCCGTATTTTTTACGGTAAAGTTCTGGCAACCACAGCTGCCGTTTTTTTACCGTTAATTTTATGGGGATCTGTAAAAAGTGTACACTGTAAAAAAAACTACAAAAAACTGTTATTTTTACAGGAAAATGCTGGCAGCTGTGGTTACCAGAGAATTATGAAACTATGCGCACTATGAAATTCAAAATTAGGCGGACAAGTACAAGTCTGTGGTTAGAGGAGGCAGTTTTTTTTTGTTTTTTTTATTAAAAATAAATAGAAAACCAGTAAGTATTACATTAAAATGTAAAGCATAAGATTTTTTGTATGTAAACTGCATATGCATTTCCAATGCATTTGGATTATTTTTACATAGACAAATTAATAAACTGAAGGTGATTGATATATGCCAGTTATACGTAAATGAAACAGTTAGGAATTATGTAAAAGTACACAGAGAAACGACCATGTTAAATGAACACTTCCTAGTGTTTATGTGTGTGCTCACTACTGAGTTAAAGTACCATTGAAGCAGTGTTGAAGTTAATGAGATAATTAAGAGATGATTGAGCATTAATGATGAACACCTGATGATAATGAGCAGAATCACTGAAGGAAAGAGAAACACGAGAACTACAACTGACTTCAGCCACAGCTTTAGATGAAATCAACTGAAGATAAAAGAAGACATTAAATCTCTGAAGATCTCAGCAGAGGATTAAACAACTCCACAAACAGCATTACCAGCTTCACACATTACTAACCAGACTGACTTTATTGTTGTAATTTCTGTTTTAATTAAGATAATAGTTTTTTTTTATGAAGTCACCATGATGGTGAGCTATGTTTGCTTTAGTTGGGCTCTTGACCCTTGACTCTCCAACATTAGTTTTCTGGCTGCTTTAACTGTGTTTATAAAACACTTTGGTTATGGCATGGAAAGCCAAAAACCATGGTCAGGTGATTTGGCTCTTTAATGGAGACAGGTCTAACTGCAGAACCGCAGAACCCATATACGTCACTCACAACGCTCTGAGGACAACAGCGCCATGCCACAGTCTCATGCCGGAAGTGGGCGGAGCTGATTTATCTTCGCATACATTGCTCTATTTGGAGCGTTTCAAGCCCAAATTTTAAACGATGTTAATAATGTCAAGTATTTAATTAATAAGTTCTAATTGAAGATAGATAGAGAGATGATAGATAGGCTAGATAGATATACTCACTCATAGTTAAATCAAATAAATATGTTTTAAAATAAACAATACTGGATATTAATACAACATAAAATAATTTACGTTAAAAATGTATTTATAAAAAAAATATTGTAACGTTTTTAAAGTAAAAAGTTGCTATTATTTTTTATTTATTTATATTATGTCTTAAATATTATATTAGATAAACTGAACACAAATCTTAACATACAAAAAATGAAAACAAAGATTGAGCATTTGAACATTTATTTTTATGACACAATATATTTGTTTTTTACTCAAGCATCTCAGAATAAACCTTTTTTTCATAGTACATAATATATATTACACAATTCTACACTGTTGTGCATGATTCAGATTAATCAAACAAACCCCAAAACACACAGAAATTGTTTAATTTTATAAAATGTTCCTTAAAAATCCCCTTAAGTAGCAAAGGCATCATATACTAGCTTGGGTTTGCTTTAGAAAATACACAATCAGACCAAGGGGAATAAATTGAGCTAAGTTGAAAGTAATTGCACAGCAGGTACATGACAAATTAAATTTAAAATAGATGTAACCTCTATAAACATTGACAACTGTCTCTTTGGCCAGCTGTCGGTCAACCATTCAGCCTGTGAAAGTTGAAGGGCTTTTTCCTAGTCTTCCACTTTCAAATTTCAGAAATCAGGGCTCTTCCACTAAACTGTTGAAAACTTTTGGTTGTTCCACAGTCTTTACACTGCAGTGCAGAGGTCTTCTGTGATCCGTGGCTCCTTCATGAGACAAGGGTACAAAAAAATAGGATGAAATGTTGGAAGTGTTTTAACAATATCGTGTGTTGAAGTCAGGATGTAGCATGTATAAAAAAGTTGTGAAATTCAATTTCTCATGTCTAAATTTCTGACATAAATGATACCCTGTCACAATCAAATTAATTACCCATTTTCAGTTCAAAATGTATACAGAAATTAAAGGCAAGCACTTCATAGGGCTTCTCACACTGAGCTTATCGTCATTCTAAACACACCTTTAACCTCGGGTAAAGTAACATTTCACACTTTTATATTTACGTGCTTTGGACAGTCACTGAACCACTGTGCACTCTATATAAATAATAAAGTCGGCATTGAAGAGGAAAAACATCAAATGCAAACAGAAAACGCAATTGCAGCGAAGAAGAGACCATTTAAATTATTGTATAGTCTGAAATGTCCATTCAGGATAAACTTGTAATACAAGGACATGCAAAGCTTGAGCATTTATGAAAACATATTGTGTGCAGTGCAGTGTCTGTCAGTGACCCGATACTGCACATATGTTATCCCATGGTTTATTAAAGTACAGTCTGGAACGGCAGTGTATGAATGCCCAGGATTAATTGTTCATCTCAGGTAAATTATGATCAGTGTGAAACATGAAGCAAGATAACCCAAGATTCTGTATACCCGGAGTTTACTATTTCAAGTGTGAAAAACCCTAATGTTTTTTATCCTAATGAAGGGAAGCTTGTATTTTTAAAAAAAAATTACCTTTTCCTTCTTTTTCTTACCATTAACATGACGATCCTACTGTCAATAGAGCCATCCAACTGTTGTGGAACAGTCTAAAACAATCGAACATTATAGAATAGAAGAACATTCCTGGAAAATGTGACATATAACAACACACTATCTGTATAAGTAGCTTATGTCTTTATTAGAGCCTTTTAAAACTAACCTTGTTTTTGATCAGCTTCCATTATCCTGGGTGACATTCTGATTGTCAATTTACTGCAACAAAATCAAACAGATATATATAATGCTTGGTTGTGTACTTAATTTAATTTTAATGGGACACATTCAAACACATGAAATAGTGTTTGCATTTTGTTAGCTTAAGCACTATATATATATATATAGTACACTTGATAAAAATATATATAAATATATATACACTTGAAATTTTATAACCAACTAATTCAAAAGGGACAACAAATAAATACTATTTCTTGCTACTGTGTATAAACAAATAACTCAAAACCTTCATACCTCCATGGACAGCTGCTTTTTGAAGTGAATTTGAAGGTGTACTGTGCCATCTGGTCAGTTTAAAACACTGGGCAGTAGAAACTGTTGCAGAATGTCTTGCATTGATGTACATGAAGTAAAGCTGATCCTCTCCAAATCGTAATGCCTCAATAAATTAGTGGGAAAAACACATAAAACACTGGTCAGTATCAGATAAAAGCAAATAAAAAATATGGCGCCAACAACAAAATAAAATCACAAACAATTATGTTACTTAAACCAAGACCATATCAACAGACGCGATAGACATCGTAAAGCAGAGCACATTAGAAAAAAATAGAGCCACGTTCTGTATAAAGTGTTAATACAACAACGATGGATCAAATACACAACACAAATAAACTTGATAGATTAAACCACAACACAAAACAGCTGTTTACCGTGTTCTCTTCTTCCGCCGTGCCGATTGTTTAGTTTTCGTGAACTCCGCCCACTTCCGGCATGAGACTGTGGCATGGCGCTGTTGTCCTCAGAGCGTTGTGAGTGACGTATATGGGTTCTGCGGTTCTGCAGTTGGTTATTATTGCTTTAATGATGATTATATTAATCATCATGTAGTGGCTGAATCATTTAACTCATTCAGATCCTAATGCTCTGGTTAGAGAGGTATTGTGTTAATTGTGTAGAATGTGTAATAAAAGCCATGTGGTTTACATTATAAACTCATGCATCATTGTGGCAATCAAACAATTTGCAGGACCAAAAAAAAGGTTTAATCTACAGCATTATTTAGACAAACACAGACATCAAAAATCAGTGTGTGCATCTCTACAATGGTGACAAAAAATAAAATAAAACTCACAATTCAGATGCATAATTTATTCATGCCGCAATGCATGCTGGGACCCATTGGAGAGTTTTGATTGGTGGTACCCAGCATGCACTGCAGCATGAAGCTTTTCATTGATTGTCACCATTGTTGAGATTCATACACTGATTCTTGATATCTGTTTGTGTCTAATAATTGCCATAGATTAAACCTTTTGTGCACTTTTTTTTTTTTACATTCTGCATATTAGATTGTCACAACAGCACTCATGCTATAGAATCAACTGGCCACTATTATGATAAAACAAAATTATTAACACATAAACAGAGTCTTAGACTCTGAACAAGACCAGTGATCACTACATGATGATTATATAATCATGAACTAAGAGACAAATCATCTGACCATGTTTTTGCTTGGCTTTCCATGCTGTAACAAAAGTGCTTTATAAACACAGTTAAAGCAGCGAGAAAACTAATGTTGGAGAGTCAAGAGCCCAACTAAAGCAAACACTTCTCACCATCATGGTGACTTAAAAAAAAACTATTATATTCAATAAAACATCAACATCCACAGAAATAAAGTCAGTCTGGTTAGTAATGTGTGAAGCTGGTAATGCTGTTTGTGGAGTTGTTTAATCCTCTGCTGAGATCTTCAGAGATTTAATGTCTTCTTTTATCTTCAGTTGATTTCATCTAAAGCTGTGGCTGAAGTCAGTTGTAGTTCTCGTGTTTCTCTTTCCTTCAGTGATTCTGCTCATTATCATCAGGTGTTCATCATTAATGCTCAATCATCTTTTAATTATCTCATTAACTTCAACACTGCTTCAATGGTACTTTAACTGATTAGTGAGCACACACATGAACACTAGGAAGTGTTCATTTAACGTCTGCGATATTTCTGTGTACTATTACATAAATCTTAACTGTTTAATTTACGTGTAACTGGGATTTATTAGTCACATTCAGTTTAATATAATTAAATAAATCTTACCTGTTTCATTTATAAATGATTTACAAATAAAATTTCTCTTACTGATTCTTAGATAGTGATTCTTAGTAAGTTGATTAATTTGTTTGTTAAAATTACATAATCCAAATGCATGGAACATTTATATGCAATTCAAATACATGTTTAGACATTTTTAAGTGCATAAACGTGTAAAGTGACTTACATTTTTAAGAACAACTGACAAAAATTTTAATTGTCACAATATTTGCATGTCAAATTAACAAAATAGTTTTTACAGTATTTTCTCAAAAAACTAACAGGTTTTTAATACCAATATTTGTAGTTTTATCAAATAAAATGTATTAATCACATGTTGTAAATATAACAAAATATTTTGTTTAATAGTTTACAAAAGTTCACTGTGATTCAAACAAAAAAATATATGCTTTTGGGTTTTCTACAATTTTCTGTTGGGATTTTACATTGTTTTTCTGTAAATTTCACGGGCATAAGGTTAGATCTATTGCAGTTATTCACCGTATATAGTAAGGAAACTTTGTGTTAACCAAATAACAGTTTTTAACAGTAGCATTTTTACAACCTTTGACCGTTAAAATCACGATCATTTTTTACAGTGTGGGCTCTCATAACACCTGAGCCGAGCCACAGACTGATCGAGTCCGTGCCACGCCGCAGTGCTGCAGTAATTCAGGCTAAAGGAGCCACAACTAAGGATTGAGTGCTGTACATGCTCATACTTTTCAGTTGGCCAAGATTTCTAAAAAGGCTTAAGTATTATTCTAATTTTCTGAGATACTGAATTTGGGATTTTCCTTAGTTGTCAGTAATAATCATCCAAATAAACATTTGAAAGTCGTTGTCCAATGAATGAATATAATATAATATACAAGTTTCACTTTTTGAATGTAATTAGTGATATAAATCAACGTTTTGATGATATTCTAATTATATGACCGGCACCTGAATTTTTTTATACTTAATTTTTAGCCTGTTTTCACCTCTGATATTATAACAGTGATAAAGAATTAAACTTACGTATTTGGAAGTATGCAGAAGTCCAGTCATGTCGTAAAAACCATATATACAATTTGAATGCACATGAACACAATGTTGTAAAAACGAGTGAGAAATTCTGAATTTTCTGGATTTTCTTTAAGCCCCAGTCTTTACAAGTTTTGGGCATGCAAATGAGAAGGATGGCAAAAAAACAACACAACACTTAAAGTGATTTAGCAGAAAATGCCTGCACAAAGTATGATATCATTTTAATATAACAATAGGATTTGTTACGATAAAGTTTACAGTGGCTTCATAAACTAATTAAAACCATAAAAACGCTAAAGCACATTTCTTGTTCTTCATTTTCTAGAATTAGAGTTTAAGAACCTTGTAGTATTTTTGTGTAATCAATAAAGAGAAAGTATACCGCCATCATACTCCGACGAAAGTGACTTGAACACACCTGCCGTCCTAAACACGACTTCCCACCATGACTTGTCATGGTGAATTGTAATTTCACTCTGCATTGTTTTCATGTTTCTACTCACATCTGACCACATCTGACAAGATTTACACATCAAAGAAGGAGATGCCCTACCTATTACATGATCACCACAGACCAATGGTAGTTTGTAGGGGTTTACCAGCTGGACCTGCAGGCACATCTCCAGACAGACCAGATAAGTAGAAGTGCTTTTCTGGCCACTTAGTTCAGGGCATCCAGACCAAATGCCCATCGTTCCTCCTCTACTGCAAACCACAGGGAGCAATGTATTTTATTTGTATTAATGTATGTGTTGATGTTTCTGTCTGTTTCCTTTTCATATAGCTATCAGTGGCAGTATGTATTGGATTTCTGATGGCGTGGAGCCCGTATGCTTTGGTATCCATGTGGGCGGCCTTTAGTGATCCAGACTTGGTACCTCCGGTAGCATTTGCCCTGGCAGCTATGTTTGCCAAGTCATCCACCCTCTACAACCCAATGGTCTACCTCGTCTTTAAGCCCAGCTTCCGAAAATCCCTGTTCCGGGATGCCACAAAATGCAAGAGAACAGTCTGTCCCTGCATGTGCCAGACAGACAGCCAACAAAAAGTCACAGCAAACCTGAACACAAGGGATACATGTAAACATACATGGGTCTCTAATGGACTGAATGAGAGCCACCAGTCATGCAGACATTGTCCAGAAGGGAAAACAGGACATTACCTGGACATCACACCCCAAAGGACAGCACGCATCCTCATTGTCTCCACCCATAGTGAGGTGGCAGTCAGCCAGCTCTCCAATGAGATGAATAGTGACTTCCTTTAGAGGAAGAGACACTGAACATAGCAAAAATTAAGGAATTAAAGAAATTACTTTTCCCTCTCTTCAATAACAGGAGAAATAAATATGCTATAAAGTATCATACTAAAGAATAGAGGATATTACACAATTCAACTTAAAGCAAAAAACTTCTTGGCTACTCGGTAACTCAGTCACAATAACAACAAGAATAGTTTGATTTGGTAGCAAAACTGAATGGCAAACTTGAGGCGTTTCTCAATGTCAAGGAAGGATCCTCGGAAGCCAGAATTCCAAGGATGCTACGTCATCGACATCCGACGAAGGACTGTTCCAGTGTCGAGGATCCTCAGGATTTTCAACCAAGGACTGAGTCCTTCGTTTGAAAAATATGTCATATACAGGAAAGGATGCATATGAGTAGCCTTCGCGCTCTTCGCGTTTTCAAATCATCCACAATCCTCTGCGCGCAGCTTTGCTATATTCAGACGTTCCCGGAGTTGGAGTGTGAACGGGGCAAATATGCTTGTATCGGGGTTTGTAGATGGGAAGGAAGGAGGTGGGAACCGGCGAACGTTCAACAACTTAATAATAAATAATAAACAAAACGAAAGTAACGCGGGTAGCCCCTCACGGACGACTGCCCGCACACACATAATAAAACATAAACAAACCATAACATAAAGTCCAGGCCTAGTCCTCTCTCGTCTTCCACGCTCCTCCAATTATACTCCGTCACTGCCGTGAGCCGAGACCGGTGTGGCGATCAGCTGCCGCTCATTATCACTCCACCGGCCCGCTCTCACGGTCCCTCGCCTGCTTGCCACAATGCTTTTATTTACGTTAATAAATGCCGGTACAAATTACTACAGTATTGATATAAAAAAATACAAATAACGTTACACATAACGTTATTGATGGCCAACGGACCTTTTCACTGACGTAATGACGCAATGACGTGCACTTGCTAGCCTGTTCCATTTATGTGTTCTCCGATATGCTAAAGTGGAGCCTCGCCTAGCCTCTGAAGGAAGTGACTTGGAAGGATCAGTCCTTCCAAGGAAGCATCCTTGACATTGAGAAACACCTTTGGACTTGGCACACATGCCACCCACAGAGGTGGTATGATGTGCACTTTATAATTTCTTCCAATAATTATTTTCATAGAATGTAATAAAAAGGATATCAATTGAGGTCCACCATGACAGTATGCCTTGAGCTACAGTGTATCAGTGAATAAGGATTTGGTTTGTTTCTTGTAAAGCTATCATGTGGCTGTGGAAGGTTGCCATGAACAGAGGTTTTTTTCATAGTTCACGGCGAACTTCCACAGCCACATGATATTTAAAATTGAAGATTCTTAAAAATCTCCTTTAAATAAAATTTTAAAAATGCTTACAGGTTTGGAAGGTGACATAAAGATGACAATGTAAAAAATGACAATGTAATTTATTATTATTTTGTTTAGCTGATTTAAAAATAATGTTTTGTGTGTGTGTGTGTGCGTGCGTGTGTGTGTGTGTGCGTGTGTGTGTGTGTGTTAAGAGAGAGAATTTTACCTCTCCTGTTTTCAAATTCTCTTGATGAAAACCTTAATTCCCATGACTTTTCCAGTGGGACATTGGTTATCAGAGCATGAGCTCACCACCGCCTATGCATTTATTTATTTATGTATTTTTTGTATTTATTTAAATCAAGCCTCAAATGCAAGTGATTTATTATGCATAATAAATGTAAGGTTTAATGATGGGATCTGTTATTACCACCTGTAATGGAACTGAAAATATAACATTATATTGAGTTGACAGAATTTAAGCATATATATTTTGTTATTTAAATATAAAATTTTATTATATTCATTAATGTACTCTTTATTTATTAAAGGGTTACTTCAGCTAATTTAGCATGTGGCTTTGTATCAGTAGAAACCTGGGAGTATTATTTCCTATTTCCACATGTTTTCAACCCATCCATGGGGGAAAGGGATCACAGTCCCATTCATGTAAACATAGCGGCAAAGTGAGTGTTTTAATTCTCAAATAAATTCCTATGAAGGTAAAGCTTCCAAAAGCATGAACTGAACGCGTCCGACTGAACCCGCGCTGTGAATGGATGCCACGCCACACTCATCTCAGCTCCCGTGATGAATTTAATCTGACTCCTGCTGCGTTTGTGCCGTGACTCTCGCTCGGCTCACTCACATTATATTGAACAGACATGTTCAGTTTTTATTTGTAGTGTCTGTTCTTTAACTGAACTGATTTTATGAAAATGAACGCAGTGGGAAAGTGAAGTGATCCAGTAATCCAGCGGTGGCTTTGGGAGGGGCCTCGTAGGGCAGCGAAGCATTCTGGGAGTTGTTGTCTTTCATCCCTATGAGACAAAAATACATGTTCTGTCTTTTCCCAGTCTTTAAGGCACCAAATTTAAAAAAAATAATTTTACATTTCTACTACATTAATGACCCAACTTAAATACAAAACGTATTGCCTAAATAACTGAAGTAACCCTTTAAATCAAAGATTCAAATGATAAAGTGAACAATGTTATTAAAGAAGCAATGAAACGATTAAAAGTACACTGTGCAACTTTTGGCTCTCTGTCGGTTAAAAACTAAATTGCATGCATTTTGTGGAAGAACATTGTTTTGGGTGTCCCTTGGCTCTGCATGACTGTGGATGAATGGTTATCTACTAGGCTTAATAGATATAACCAATTTAGATGGAAAGGATCCTAAGCTGAAGCTGTTACTGAGCAATACCCATTAATAGACATCGTACATCCTTAAAAAAAAAAAAAAGCACCGCGCTACAACAACCATAGTGGAATTATCTTTTACAATAGGTAAAGCTTCACAATAAACCCTGTTAGAGAGCTACAAATGGAAATGTATCAATTTAATAGAATAACGTGTTGAGTAATAAAAAAACACCATCTCCTCCATCACTTTTACAACATTTCAAATCCGTCAGTTCTCACCATCTCCAAAAAACCAAGACAATCTCAGTAGAAATCGCATTCCAGGGAGAGAGGGGTCGCGGGATAGAAATCGCGTTCCAGGGAGAAGAAGGGTCGCGGGATAGAAATTGCGTTCCAGGGAGAGAGGGGTCGCGGGATAGAAATCGCATTCCAGGGAGAGAGGGGTCGCGGGATAGAAATCGCGTTCCAGTGAGAAGAGCGTTCCAGGGAGAAAGGGGTCGCGGGATAGAAATCGCGTTCCAGGGAGAGAGGGGTCGCAGGATAGAAATCGTGTTCCAGGGAGAAGAGCGTTCCAGGGAGAAAGGTGTCGCGGGATAGAAATCGCGTTCCAGGGAGAAGAGCGTTCCAGGGAGAAAGGGGTCACGGGATAGAAATCGCGTTCCAGGGGAGAAGGGGGTCGCGGGATAGAAATCGCGTTCCAGGGAGAAGGGGGTCACGGGATAGAAATCGCGTTCCAGGAAGAAAGGGGTCGCGGGATAGAAATCTCATTCCAGGGAGAGAGGGGTCGCAGGATAGAAATCGCGTTCCAGGGAGAGAGGGGTCGCGGGATAGAAATCGTGTTCCAGGGAGAGAGGGGTCGTGGGATAGAAATCGCATTCCAGGGAGAGAGGGGTCGTGGGATAGAAATCGCGTTCCAGGGAGAGAGCGTTCCAGGGAGAGAGGGGTCACGGAATAGAACCATAGTGAAATTATCTTTTACAATAGGTAAAGCTTCACAATAAACCCTGTTAGAGAGCTACAAATGGAAATGTATCAATTTAATAGAATAACGTGTTGAGTAATAAAAAAACACCATCTCCTCCATCACTTTTACAACATTTCAAATCCGTCAGTTCTCACCATCTCCAAAAAATCTCAGTAGAAATCGCATTCCAGGGAGAGAGGGGTCGCGGGATAGAAATCGCGTTCCAGGGAGAAGAAGGGTCGCGGGATAGAAATCGCGTTCCAGGGAGAGAGGGGTCGCGGGATAGAAATCGCGTTCCAGGGAGAAGAGCGTTCCAGGGAGAAAGGGGTCGCGGGATAGAAATCGCGTTCCTAGGAGAGAGGGGTCGCAGGATAGAAATCGTGTTCCAGGGAGAAGAGCGTTCCAGGGAGAAAGGGGTCGCGGGATAGAAATCGCGTTCCAGGGAGAAGAGCGTTCCAGGGAGAAAGGGGTCGCGGGATAGAAATCGCGTTCCAGGAAGAAAGGGGTCGCGGGATAGAAATCTCGTTCCAGGGAGAGAGGGGTCGAGGGATAGAAATCGCATTCCAGGGAGAGAGGGGTCGTGGGATAGAAATCGCGTTCCAGGGAGAGAGTGTTCCAGGGAGAGAGGGGTCACGGGATAGAAATCGCGTTCCAGGGAGAGAGGGGTTGCGGGATAGAAATCGCGTTCCAGGGAGAAGGGGGTCACGGGATAGAAATCGCGTTCCAGGAAGAAAGGGGTCGCGGGATAGAAATCTCGTTCCAGGGAGAGAGGGGTCGAGGGATAGAAATCGCATTCCAGGGAGAGAGGGGTCGTGGGATAGAAATCGCGTTCCAGGGAGAGAGTGTTCCAGGGAGAGAGGGGTCACGGGATAGAAATCGCGTTCCAGGGAGAGAGGGGTCGCGGGATAGAAATCACGTTCCAGGGAGAGAGGGGTCGCGGGATATAAATCACATTCCAGGGAGAGAGGGGTCGCGGGATATAAATCACATTCCAGGGAGAGAGGGGTCGCGGGATAGAAATCGCGTTCCAGGGAGAAAGGGTATAGAAATTGCGTTCCAGGGAGAGAGGGGTCGCGGGATAGAAATCGTGTTCCAGGGAGAAAGGGGTCGCGGGATAGAAATCGCGTTCCAGGGAGAAAGGGGTCGCGGGATAGAAATCGCGTTCCAGGGAGAAAGGGGTCATGGGATAGAAATCGCGTTCCAGGGAGAGAGGGGTCGCGGGATAGAAATCGCGTTCCAGAGAGAAAGGGGTCGCGGGATAGAAATCGCGTTCCAGGGAGAAAGGGGTCGCGGGATAGAAATCGCGTTCCAGGGAGAAAGGGGTCATGGGATAGAAATCGCGTTCCAGGGAGAGAGGGGTCGCGGGATAGAAATCGCGTTCCAGAGAGAAAGGGGTCGCGGGATAGAAATCGCGTTTCAGGGAGAAAGGGGTCGCGGGATAGAAATCGCGTTCACTGGGGCCACTGTGGTGTGATCGAAAAGGGCACTTTCGCTTTCACTTTCAAAGGGGCAGGGGATCTTTTTGGGAGTTTTTTGGGAGAAACATATATGGGAGGAGAGTATTTCAATTAATCATGCAGGATGATTTACAATTTACTGGTATTTGTGCCATTATTTATTGCCCCAAAAAAGTATGTCTTTAAACAAGATGCTAATTTCCACTGCTCTTGGTAGATTGCATTGGTCATTGGTCATCTGTGCTTTTCTTGGAATTGTGCTCTCACGCTAATTTGTTTAGTAAATTTTTAGTTCTCCCTATCAAACTTTCTCGCTTGTTGTGACAATTAAACAGTGGGCAGTGGCTCAGTGGTTCATGTAGGTTGTCTACAAACTGAAAGGTTGGTGGTTCAATCCCCGGTTCCACCTGACCAAGTGTTGAAGTGTCTATGAGCAAGACACCTAACCCCAGCTGCTCCCGACGAGCTGGATGGTGCCTTACATGGCTGACACCGCCATCGGTGTATGAATGGGTGAATGTGAGGCAAAAATGTAAAGCGCTTTGGATTGCCATAGGGTCTGTTAAAAATGCTATATAAATGCAGTCCATTTACCAGTCCATTTTAAACCTATGCCACTCCCAAATGCGGCAAAAAAAGCCAGAGCAACTTTCTCTATCCATGGATATGACTATACACTCATGCCGTAAGCGTTGTAAGTTCGCAATTTTGCCGAAAAGAATTCCGTTCTGTCACGTACTTGAAAAAGGATTGATGTTGTATCGACTCATTCTTTAAATGTTTATAATTTTGAACAAAAAATGTTGCATAGTGCACCTTTAAAGAAACCAATCAAAGCTTGAAAAAAAGTAGTACATTGTATGTGTTGTCTTTAGAAATGTAAAACTTTTACTCCCATTGTGAAAAAAAAACACCCCTGTAGAACCTGGGAAACCTGTAGGTTCCCAGGGATGAGAATGAGATGCTGCATGCACGCCATGGGAATGTTTCTGCATAATTGTGTCATAAGCATGCGTGAAATCAGTACTATGGGATGATGGGACTCCATACATAGCAGTGCCTGTCCTAGTGGGAATTATGGTGAGAAGAAATCTAGGCCATAAGCACCTGAGTCCCCGTTGTGGAGTCCAATCCATTGGTAAAATTTCCTTACTACTAAATATTCCACAGTCACCTGTTAATGGTATTATAACAATGATGAAGCAATTGGGAACAACAGCAACCCAGCAAAGAAGTGGTAGGCCACATAAAATCACAGAGCAGAATCATAATCATAGGTGAACGGTGCCCAGAAGTAACCAACTTTCTGCAAAGTCAATAGCTAAAGACCTCCAAACTTTGTGTGGCCTTCAGATGAGCTCAAGAACAGTGTGTAGAGAGCTTTATGAAATGGGTTTCCATGGCCGAGCAGCTCATCCAAGCCTTACATCACCAAGTGCAGTGCAAAGCGTGGGATGCAGTGGAGTAAAGCAGCCGCCACTGGACTCTAGAGCAGTGAGACGTGTTCTCTGGGTGACCATGCTCCTAAGTTTTGGGACGGCCCCATCCTGTTCCAACATGAATGCGCACCAGTGCACAAAGCGTCGGTCCATAAAGACATGGATGAGCAAGTTGGTGTTAGATTGACTGACCTGCAGAGTCCTGACCTCAACCTGATAAGATCACTGAGAGCCAGGCCTTCTCGTCCAACATAAGTGTCTGACCTTACAAATGCGCTTCTAGAAGAATGGGCAAAAATCCCCAACAACACACTCCTAAACCTTGAGGAAAGCTCAAGAGCTGCAAAGGGTGGGCCAACTCTATATTAAACCCTACGGGTTAAGAATGGGATGTCATTATAGTTCTTGTGTGTGTAAAGGCAGGCCTTCCAAAATGTTTGGCAATACAGTGTATGTGGCCTTCCTCTTTAATGATGTTCTTACTCTTGATTCTACTAACTGGTCCACTTAATTCTATTTTCAGGCCTTGATGTAGTTATATATGTGGGGGTGTAGTCATTTTTTTCACATAAGAAATGGGCTTTTCTGTTTCAGGTAGACAAATAAATAAAAATTATAAAACATTGTGAGTTTCATTTGTTAAATTATACTGCTTTCTATCTAGTGACACGCCATGACATATGAAATGCCAGTCAAAAACTAGTTTCAAATGTCTCTGCTCGACTGTAACCATTCTGTATAATACAGAATCACCCCTTATTTAAGACATCAAAATAGCATTACGTATTGAACCCATACAGAACACAGATGCCTACCTGAATATAAGAGACCATGTTATATGAAACTATTAATTGAGAGTTTATCTTTAATTTTGTTTTAATTTTAAAAGTTTTAAGTTTTATATTTATACATATTTTTTTTTTTTTTTTTGGCAATCATGGATTTGCAAACATAGCCTTTAAGATTGACTAGAATCCTCTGCCAGCTGATCGCTCCCGCTATGATATCATACCATCTGTGCTATGATTTTAGCAGATTAGTTTGGGCGAATGCAGTCAACTTGATTTTTATTATTAATATGCACCAAGATCCAGCCAAGCAAGAAAACATGCAGTCTACTTGAGGGAAGATGTGATCAAGTAATCTATCGCTGTTGTTAGTTAGATTAAATGGAGAAAAAGTTTGACATTTTAATAACTTTTAGCATAACCTTGGACTTTATTAACCTTAGTCTTTTTCACAAAAACACAAAATGACCAAGACAAAAGTCTCAAGCACAACCAGCAGCCTTTACTCTCTAAGGGCCATTTCTCACAGAATGTGTTTTTGTTTTGAAAAATACAAAATGTGGTCAGTGGAATAGGGAAAAATGCAAGGTCTCAAAATGCATTTTTAAAATTTAAACTCAAGCGCCCCATTTTCAATACATTGTGTCATACACCATAGATGTGAGCACAATATTCAAATGTGTCTGTCTATTGCATGTTTACATCGAAAAATTATGGACAAGTGTGGAGTTGAATGGTAAAACACGGTCCTTGTGTATGTCCCCTAAATCCCCATGCTTGCAACAACATTTTGAATTTCAAATTTTTTTAGATGCTCAATTGATATGCTTTTAAATTATATGCCATATGTAAGCTACCTTGACTTTTTTAAGTGCATCGTTGTTTTTAAAGGCCTCCAACACTTCCTTCACATCCAATAACCAATATTATCTATTATTTTAGTTGGCAGCCCTAACTGTAACCATAGTTCAATGTGAAGGAACACATGGAACTATGGCAGGGTGTTGTCAGTGTTGTTCCTAAAAACTGTCTTGGATTGATGCTATGCGGAACACCATCAGCGTGACAGTTGTCTGAAGCACGTGTAAACCTACTCCAAATTCCTTGGAAGGGCGGCCAATGAAACAATACACATATGGGATTACCAAGAGGGAATCACAACATATAAGGCATCTAGCCTATCACAGGGGTTGACGGACCAATCATGCACCTCAGGCCTGGGGTCACATGCCTCCACCACACTAGACTGCCGAAGGATGCTTGGAGAAAACTCAATCCAGGGTTTCCCAGGTGGGAAACTCACCTAGAGAGCAAAGAATGTGCTTTAGAGAGGAGTGGTGCTACAAGTGAAACACTCAGCAAGCCTTTCTCCACGTTTCCTGTTTGTACCCAACACTAGGGACAGAGAGGCACACCGCGCCAATTCCCAAGAGGAGGCAACACTCAGAGTGGAGCTCGCCTTGGGATTGGTATATATCTCTGTGTGGAGGCAGCCTTTCTCTTCTGCTAAACCCAAAGCAGACAAAGGGCTGGGTCTTCCTACTCCAGGGGTCGCACTTGCAAGTCCACCACCTGGTCATGAAAAGGTCTGGTGGGAACCCAGCCAACACGTATATGTGGAGCCCACATGGATTAAACATGGGCTACAGGGGTACAGAGTGGGCATGGGCGTAAAATGGGCAACTTATCTGGGGCCCACTTGGGTGAAATAAGTAGGTCCCACATGGGCAAACCCAGCTGGGCTACCCATGTGGGACCTAGTTGGTTCGCTAATGGGAAATGAGTACATGGGTTGAAAATGGACAACTCAGTGATCTAATTCATTCACAGTCAAGACAAGTGCAAACACAGTCAATTCCAAAGGTTAACTGGGTAGATAGTACACAAATATCACCCTTAAAATAAATGTTATTTTGACACTTAAACATAATGTGACTTTAATCTAATCAAAATCTAAAAATCTATTCTGCCATATAGTGGTGACAGAGGCATCAAGAGCCTGTGGATACAGAGAAAAGATGCAACAACAAAAAATTCTGATCACCAAACAGCGCCATACAAGGACCATTTTAGCTTTTATTCTAAAAGTGTGCATATTGAGTGAACTATTTCCATTCTCAAGATGTTTAATTTTAAATAGATATTTAATAAATGTTTATTTTTCCACAGAACAAGTAGCTTCCACTGAGCAATGAGGAGCTTTATCCATCTCCTCACTCGGCGGCCTGTGCTTTTTCCATTTTTTATTTAGTGCTAATTCAAATAACAAATGCACAAAAGATATCCAATATAGTAACACAATACTGTTCCAAATAAACTGTAATGTCTTCTGAATGGTTTGATAATACTGAGGCCCCATCCACACGAAGCCAGAGCTTTTCGTATACAATCTTTTTTTTTCATCGTTTCAAGAAATACCTTGAAACGAGGTAGGTTTCATAACTCCACACGAGAGCTATGGCCTATCCAGGTAGGTTTTATAGCTCCACACGAGAGCTATGGCCTATCCAGGTAGGTTTCATAGCTCCACTTGAGAGCTATGGCCTATCCAGGTAGGTTTCATAGCTCCACAAGAGAGCTATCAAAACGACTCAAAACGATGTAGTAGGTATGCCAGGCCAGTGTGTGGCACTGTAATTCTCCCACAGAAATACAATAAAAACGGAAAAGAAGAGTTATGGATAGAAGGGGTAAAGCAATGGTTGGAAGTGAGGCACAATCTCACGATAAAATAACAATAAATACATTTGCTACTTAAAAGATGTGTTTTATTAATGCCTACACCTATCCTGTCCCTAAACATACCCTTACAATAATGCAAATACGGTAATTAAATGAGGCGATATTGTCACGTCGTAGTCATTACGGAAGAGAGAGCTGTTGCAGTAGGATAGCATGTTGCAGACATGCCATCGAAACTAAGTTATTTTTACCCTGAGTGCATGACTTTCTGCGTTCGGCCCTCCTCGGGACGCTGGACTTCTTGAGCACTTTTTACAATTTGTGTTTAATTCAGTTCCTGCTGATTACAATGCAGATTTAGCCATCTGTGCTGCACATTTCACGGAAGACAGCTTCAAGAATCTTCACAAGTTCAATACTGGATTTGCTCAACTCAACTCATAGGGCCTAAACCTGTAAGTACATGTCTTTTAAATCTGTAGTTTCTGTGTGTATTTTGGTTGCATCAAGACCAACACGGGCTACGCTAGGCAGTTAAAAGACAACTCCAACAAATTTTTAAGTTTATCTCGATCGTCATATCTTTGTGAGTACAGTCTATAGAGAAAAAAAAAATGAACCGGATTGGTGCTTGCAACACAGAGTTATTACAGTTAATGCCCAGAGCCCCCACTCAGCTAAAACGGCAGCTTTGGGGCATAACGTAAAGGGTGTCTTTGTGCCTCTTAACAGACACAAAATGCAATTAAAATGTCTGTCCAACAAGAACAGGGCCCTTACATGACAAAGATATGCGTTTAGCTACTTAGCCATTGTTTAAATTAACCTGTTTTAGACGGCTAGCTGTAGTATCACGCTGAAGTCCCGTGGGAACGGCGTTGTAGCCGGAAAAAAGGTAAATAGTCCAGTTGGGAAGAGCGTCGTATGTATAAAGAGGCTCTGCTCATCGGCTTGTCGGTTCTCAGTATCGAACGTGTCCAAAAGAAACGGTTTTCGATTCTGTACTCTGGGCATTAACTGTAAAAGCTCCGTGTTCCAAGTATCAATCCGGTTGTAGTTGTTTTTCAATAGACTGTACTCACAAAAGGTATGACGATCAATATAAACAAAAATTCCCCGGAGTTGTCCTTTAAGTAAATTGTTTCATACTTCTCCAACAAACTTGTATGTAAATCACAACTGCAAACATCGTTTATTTATATAAAATATATTATATAACCAAGATGTTCATGCTAAAAATAAAACAATACCTTTACAAACAAGCGACTACTCAGTCGTGTATTCGGATACAGTAAAACTTTAACCAGAGTATGAAAAGATAACTGACAGCAGTGACAGTGACACTAAAAATATACTTGAAATACAAAAATGCTTATGTCACTGGTTGGAGTGGACCACCACTATCGTGAGTCTCACTTCTCCCTCAGTTTCCACCCCGAGGAGGTCCCAAAAACACGCCAATGACCAAACAGACAGGAACAAGCAAGTTAAAACAATATTTATTCATTTAAAAGGGTATGGAAAGGTGGGAAAGGGATACTTTTAAAAAAGGGCCTAGCTTTTTGGGATTGGAGAACTTCAAATCCGAGTCGTTTCTGACTCTCTCACGGGGATGTGTAGGTAGGTCTTCCCAACTCAATCAATCAATCAATCAACTTTATTTATATAGCGCTTTTACAATCACGATTGTGTCAAAGCAGCTTCACAGTGTCAAACAGGATAATATTGCGACAAAATTAGATTTGGCTGTACAGTCGTACTGGAGAAAACAGTGATGTTATCAGCTTATTTTAATTTATCATATAGCGACAATGTTGGCAGATCAGTATTATAGTTTATAGAATTAAATAAGACCTAATTCATATATTTTATTTGTATAATAAGTTGAATAACTTTATTCATATTTTTAGTGTCCCCAACTGAGCAAGCCAAGCCAAAGGCGACAGTGGCAAGGAACCAAAACTCCATCAGGGCGTGATGGAGAAAAATAAACCTTGGGAGAAACCAGACTCAGTTGGGGTGCCAGTTCTCCTCTGGCCTATTAACACACCATGTAAGATTATTATTCTGGCAACCTTACAGGTCGGAAATCATATTAGATCGGATTATTCAAACTCCCTCTCTTCATCCGCACGTGAAGTGCAAGTGAGTATTCACAGCTTTTGCCCCTGGTTCCTTTCAGATGGACTTCCGGCAAACACTCCGACCTCCCTCCTTGGATGTAAGAGCAAAAGTGGATAAGTATACTGGTGAGTAAATAGGTAAGTACCTTACTGGCGGTCTTAGGCGTGTAAGGTAGTACACTGGGCTTGCAGCACAAATGTCTAGAAGGTATACGGGTGTGGGCCTAGGCTTGGAGCTGGAGGCGTCTAGAAGGTATACAGCTAAGTACAGGCAAGTATACAGGGACGTGCATGGGGCTCTTGGCTTGGGCGTACGGGTGAGTACACAGGAAGGTACACCGGGCTCTTGGCTTGGAGTGTACAAGGAAGTATACAGGGCAGTACACTGGGCTCTTAGCTTTGGGTGTACAGGTGAGTATACAGGGCGGTACACTGGGCTCTTGGCTTTGTGGGTACAAGGGAGTATACAGGGCGGTACACTGGTCTCTTAGCTTTGGGCGTACAGGTGAGTACACAGAAAGGTACACGGGGCTCTTAGCTTTGGGCGTACAGGTGAGTACACAGAAAGGTACACGGGGCTCTTAGCTTTGGGCGTACAGGTGAGTATACAGGGCGGTACACTGGGCTCTAAACTTTGGGCGTAAAGGTGAGTATACAGGGCGGTACACTGGGCTCTTATCTTTAGGCGTACAGGTGAGTATACAGGAAGGTACACTGGGATAGATGTAACTCACAGCTCCGTAGATAGGCGGACGTCAGGCTTTGGCGCTTCAAGGCTCGGGTGGCTGGAGAGGGCGTATTTACACACAGCGGACTTCTAGCCTTCCTCACTAGGACAGACTTCTAAGAAACACGTTGATGTTGACTTCCCACACGTAGTAGAACAGTCCCACGACGACACAGAGCCCTGCTCAGTCCTGCGGACTCTTTGCTTCTGACAAGCAGGGCAGATGGAGGTACAGGTCGAGGCTGCTGCACGCTGGGACTAGCGCGACCACAGATGGTATCACAGGTGGGTAGATCGAGGTAAGGTGCCACACCATGTGATGTGCTGCTCGAGTAGGCCAATCGCTTCCCTCTCCTCTCTTCCAACAGCGGGACAAGAGATTTAGACAGGGGCGGGCACCTGAAAGCACTTAGACATATAATCATACACGGAGACAGCACATAAGCTCCTTCTACGCAGCCGCCAATTCAAACTTCCCTTCCTTCGATACTCCACACAATATTCACAGCAAGCTCTTACTTTATACAGTTGCCACGCCACCACCAGGTGGGGGAAAGGGGTTAATGAGTCACAGTCGGGTGTGTATATATATGCAACAATCGCCCACCGTCACCAATTCACTTCCTCTAATGCAGGGCTTTCTCTTTGGCCTGGGGAGGGACCACTGACAACATTGGCACAGCACAACACTACAATTCTTCAGGTGTACACAAGTCAAAAAGACTCACCCACTGCACTTCACACACTCACGGTGAATTAGGGTCAGGATCCTCACGTTGGGCCGGGAAATAGGTCCTGGATAGTGGAAAGGGTCGGTGCAGAGGATGATCATATGGAAACGTCAAGACAACGACCTTTCAGCACACTCCTTCCTCTTCTCAATACGGTGTCACAGTTCATCAATCCGTCGTCTCACTCACTTTGTGTTGTGTGGTGGTGTTGGGGGCGTGGTTTCTGATTATTGCCTGAGCACTATCACCTGCTGCACTCATCACCGCTGCCTTTATATACGTGGCACTGACTGCACACATTGTCAGATCGTTGCAGGCTTCTGTGGTCCCTGGTGTGTGCTGTTCTTCTCCCGGGAGATCGCCTCTGTTCCGGATTCCAGGATTCCAGCGGTACATCTGCCCACTGCTTCCCCTGCGTCACGAGCCCCTGACCAGCTCACCGCCTTCTCCGTTTCCTGGACCTGCCTGACTGTCCTGTATCCTGGCTACCCGTTCTGAGTTTCAGTGGTCTTCGGACTTTATGTACCTCGTGAAGTTCTGTCAATAAATGAGTTATCGCATTTGGATCTTTCAGTCTCTTTCTAGACCCTGACATACGTTTCCTGTGACTTCTCAGTGTAATCAATCTCTTCAAGGTAATAATAATAATACATATCAACACAATTACTTCAAAAGGAATGCTTCAAACACTTAACTCCGTGTTTTCTTCAGCCCAGTACTCTGTTTTCACTTCGCCCAGCCTGTAATATCCGCATCAATACATCCCTCCAACACACCAATCACTCCGTCTCACCTACAGCATTCGCCGGAATAAACTTCACCCTTTGCTGTTCTCCGGATACCTTATTTAAACGCCTCCTCTTCTCTGAAATGCTCTGCGTGCAGAGGTTCTGCTTAATTTTCATCCCCGCTATCTGGGTCTAATCCAGGCTCAAATTAGGTATGGCAATATTGACACCATTATTTACAACACAGATGTAACTTCAGCCCGTAATGGTAAGCGGCGTGGGGTTCCCGGACAACCTGTGCTTGGCACTAAGCAATGTAAGTGTTTTTACTTCTCAAATTAATTTATAGGATAGTTAAGCTTCCAAAGGCAAGAACTAAAAAAACGCCAGACTTAACACGCGTTGTGAATGTATGCCGTGAATGTGGTCGCCATTACCTCAGCTTTCATCACAAGAGCTCATCAGCTCATATATGATGTTAAATGTAATCTTACTCCTGCAGCGTTAGAGCTGTGAGACTCACGCGGCGACTCGATCTTTATATTGAACAGACACGTTCAGTATTTAATTGTAGTGTCTGTTCTCTAACTCAGTCACTGTTATCCAGTAGCGGTGGCTTTGGGAATGGCCTCACAGAGCAGCAAAGCATTCTGGGGATTGTAGTCTTTCATCCGCACATGGACATTCCCCAGGTGGCACGGGGCCTCTGCCAGACAATGTCCTTCCTCCTTGCTGGTCCAGAATGACATCTCTGGTTGGACTTGGCCAAGATAAAGAAGAACACCAACAAAGTTTGCTTTCTCGATACCTCATCTCCCAGGCTGGCCTCTTCAGCGGCACTTTCGAGGACTTTGGCCAGCTGTTCAGGGCAATCTAGGGGTGTCCCTGACCAAGGATTTACACATTCGAATCAGAATTGTCTAATCTTTCTATGGTCGACTGATAGTCGAATCATATATGTGTGTGTGAATTGGTATGGGCACAACACTAGTCAGCAGGAGGGTAAAACTATTTTTATTTTCTATCAACTATTTTTACACACTGCACACAGCAACAACTTTTAATAAAGCGACCAAAACTGCCTGCCAACTGACAGACAAACTGATAATGGCTTTCTTGTTTAGGTTTAAATAAAAGGTAATGTGGCTGATAAACATTTGTAAACTGTTTTCTCATAACATTTTAAACCAGTGATCAAAATACAGAACATCACACAAATATATAAAAGAACATTTTGATAAATAAACCTAAAAAATATACCTGCCTAGAGAGGAAAAGAACACTTTGAGTGTGTTTACATGCACGTTCTTAAGCCGATTACAAAGCTTAGTGCAGTGCCACGTCTTTAAAATATTGAGCACCCCCATATTGCCAAAATGGTATGATCCTCGTTTCATAACACCCGCGAAGATTCGACCGTGAGATCGGAGGTTGAATCCAGCTCCGTATGTCGATGCATCGAATCTTTGACTATTCGAGGTCACCCCTAGGGCAATGATTACTCATTGGCCACCTGACCAGCCCAAAATGGCAGCATTGGTTTCTTAAACAATAAGTGAAAAAATGGAGGTAAAAACAAAAACAAATGCACAATAGAAAATTACACAACAGAAAAGTAAAAAAAAAAGTAAAAAGAAAATGATGGGCACCCAATGTTTATATCAGGGTTCCTCAAACTCGGTCCTGGAGGGCCACTGTCCTGCAGATTTTAGCTCTTCAAACACACCTTCCTGTGATTTTTTTTTTTTTTTTTACCTTGATTAGGTTGCTTAGGTGTGTTCGATCATGGTTGGAGCTAAACTCTGCTGGACAGTCCAGGACCGAGTTTGAGGAACCCTGGTTTATATGTTATGAACAGGGCTGAAGGTGCAGTGTTAGCGCCCCCTGGCTGTGAAGCTGTAACAAGTGAAAGAATTCCTCTGGCATGGCGTGTATGGACCCTTTGGGTGGTATGTTGTCATAATAATGATGCGGAAGTGTCTGCTGCTGTAGATTGATGTCAAATGGCCAGAATCCATATATATGCACATCATCACACAGCTCTAGTGCCATATTAACTAACATGAAACCTGTAGACATGCGTTTTTCTTTAAGGCCACGTCCCTTCCAGAAACGATCCAATGACTTGAGGTAGTAGGGACTAAAAAACACCACTGGCTGCTGAGGTCTGATTGGCTGGAGTACTTGGAGGGTTTCGATTGACACTGCAGTGCAGGACGTGAACGCAAAAGCTGGAATTATCAGAGACGCATTTCCATACACACTCACACGCTGTACCAGCGGACCTGGACTCGTAGTCATAGTCTTGTAGCTGCAGAGAAATATGCATTAAAAAAGGAAACCATTTATTAACAAATTCTCTCTATATACACCAATCAGGCTTAACATTATGAAGTGAATAGCCCTCATTATCACGGGACCAGTTAGTATGTGATATATATTAGGAGGCAAGTGAACATTTTCTCCTCAGAGTTGATGTTAGAAGTGGGGGAAATGACGACCAGCGCTGGAGACATTGCGGGCTGATGCTCATAAATCCGCAGTAAGTAATGTCATCACTCCGATTTATTCTAATCCGTGTGTTTCTCTTTTCAGGTCTCCTGCTTCTCCCCTCTTCTCGAAAAGGGAACACAATGCTGTGATCATCGGCGACTCCATTGTCTGGCATGTGCACACTACCTCAGATAAAAGTAAGATGTTGTCACTTTTTGCCTGGTGTTTGTGTTTTCGATACCGCTAAACAGGTACCGGCGATCCTGAATGGTGACCAGAGTATCGCTGCTGTTGTGCTGAACACGGGGGTGAACAACTGTCTGCCTAATTTGGTTAAGAAGGAAGGACCAGGCGTGGGGAAAGCATGGTTCCTAGGGCTAGCTGCAGGGGGCGGCAGGGAGACGTCCCTGTCGTTGCTCCACCACCGTGAGATGTTCCGGGATTAATGGAGCGAAACATCAATGAAGGGTGGCTCCCGGCTGATGACCCTGCAGCTACCCGCAATGGCACCGTCGGAGGTGCAACAAGCAGAAATGCTTAGCAGGCAGTTACTTGCCTGTGCTACTATCTACAATGTCTGGAACACCAGTGACTACTGCGAATAGGGCAGTTGGCGTCCAGGAAAGACTGGAGGGCAGCCGGGAAAGACCGACTGACGGCAGGAAAGACTGCACCAGGGGTGGACGGGCTAGTTACCCTCTCCACAGGTCCTCATACCGGGGACACCCTAACTAACTACGAGCACAAACAAAGAAAGACAGCCCGAAGGTCCACCGAGAGGCGGGATGGAAGATGGACCAAATAGGACGGATAACATGGTACTGACCGGCATGGAAACAACTAATGAGCAAAGGATCCTAAGGAGCTGCAGCTGCGGGTGGTCGAATGTGACAACTTACAGGGGCCTGCGGATACATCAGGGGAAGGCTAAATGCGGAGGGAAGGACCAAAGGCAAACTTGCACTGCGCAAGCAGGTCAGACAAGGAGAAGTCAGAGCCGGGTTGAGCACCACAGCGTTACTGATTTCACCTTTGCGGATGGTCACAGGGAGGTGGAGCAGCCGCACCAGCTGCAGGCCCAAAGTCAACAACAGGCGCACAGCCCAGAGCGGGAGCGTCATGCAGAGACACCCAGTAGCAACCCCACAAGACAGGCAGGGGAGAGACCAACCAAAGTCAAATGGCCAAAATCCAGAGAAAAAGCTGCCTGGGAAAGCTTTGACAAAGATCTGCACATCATACTTGAGAATTCGCTACGAGGCAGCACAGTCACCAAGCTTAACCTCTTTGGCAGTATTGTTTATGGGGAGGGCAAAGAGAGGTTTGGGGAGGTAACACAGAGGAAGAACATCCCTAGGGAGGTGGGAAGGCGTGAGCGAGAGATTCACAAGCTTGTGAAAGAAAGGAGGCTGCTTAGGAAGTCCTGGCGGAAAGCAGATGAGAACGAAAAGGAGGGTCTGAAAGTGCTCTGGGACCAGATCAGAAGCAGGCTTGCAACCCTGAGAAGGGCAGAGCGGATCCGGAAGCGAAGAGGCAAGAAAGAGAAGGAGCGAGCGAGTTTCTTTCGGGACCCTTTTAAATATGCCCGAAGCCTGTTGGAAGAGAAAAAAAGCGGGAAGCTGGAAGCTACCGCACAGGAGCTTGAGGATTACATCAAGAACCAGCTAACCGACCAAGGAAAGAACAACCCGCTTGGGTCACCAGGACACGTGCCTTGTCCTTCTGAGCCAGTCATTGAATTTGATATGACACCACCCAAATGGGCTGAAATCAAGCAAGTGGTAGACAGGGCAAGGTCTGCCTCTGCACCAGGTCTCAATGGCGTGCCCTACAGGGTTTATAAGAGCTGCCCCATGGTGCTGAAGCTACTCTGGAAGCTGATGAGAGTAGCATGGAAGGCCCAGAACATCCCCTCAGAATGGAGCCGTGCAGTGACAACCTTCATTCCAAAAGAACAAAATTCCCGCAACATCAACCAGTTTAGAGGCATTGCACTGCTAAACGTGGAGGGGAAAATATTTTTTTCTGTGGTGGCGAAGCGCTTAACTAATTACCTCCTGAGCAACTGCTACATTGATACCAGTTGCCAAAAGGCAGGCGTCCCAGGGTTCCCCGGTTGTGTAGAACATTCAACTATGATCTGGGAGCAGATTCAGACCGCCAAGCGGGAAAAACAAGATCTGCACGTGGTTTGGTTGGATCTGGAGAATGCATATGGTTCCATTCCCCATCAGTTAATCACTTTTGCCCTGGAATTCTTCCATATACCACCCAGCATTCGGAACCTCAT
This sequence comes from Pseudorasbora parva, assembly GCF_024679245.1. Taxonomy (NCBI): domain Eukaryota; kingdom Metazoa; phylum Chordata; class Actinopteri; order Cypriniformes; family Gobionidae; genus Pseudorasbora; species Pseudorasbora parva. The sequence continues at coordinate 41,997,362 of NC_090177.1, read as the reverse complement.
CTCCAATTACTTCAGCAGCTTCACGTTTTGTTACGCAACACAGGAGGCAACGTCAGGATGGCACCACCTAGAGAAAGGCATTGCAATGGGTTGTTCAGTCTCTCCCATCCTCTTCACAGCAGCCTTTGAAATCATTCTCATCGGTGGGAGACAGATGGTTCGAGGGGTGAAAGGACCGTCGGGCCAACGACTGCCAGCCCTGCGGAGTTACATGGATGACGTAACCATCCTCCTTCAAACAGCAGCATGTACCAACCGGGTAATGAAGAGGTTTGAAGAACTCCTTAGTTGGGCCAGGATGAGGATAAAACCTGCTATGTCCCGAAGTCTCTCCATACGCAAAGGAGTCAGAAATGATCACATCTCTTTCACAGTGAACAGTGAGAAGATCCCAATACTAGCAGAACAACCCGTCAGGAGTCTTGGGAAACTTTATACAGCTGAGTTGTCAGACAAGCACATGGCTAATACAGTAATGTTACAACTCACTGAAGGTCTGACACGGATCGACAAGAGCCATCTTCCAGGCAAATTTAAGATCTGGTGCTACCAATTCACCTTATATAGGCGGCTAATGTGGCCTCTCAAGATGTGCGAGATAACTACCTGCACTGTGCAGAAGATGGACTCAAAAGCCAACAATTACATCAGGAAGTGGCTAGGCTTACCCCGGAGCCTCTCCAGCGTTGGCCTATTTGGGAGGAATGCACTCCAACTGCCACTGAGGTCGATTCTGTTGGGCTACAGACAGGAGAAGGCGAGGCTCGTATTAGAGCTAAGGGACTCATCTGACCCATCTGTGCAGAACATCAAAGCCCCAGTACGAACAGGTCGCAAGTGGAGGGCAGAATTAGCTGTCGACCAGGCGATCAGCAGGCTGAAACACCAAGAAATTGTTGGCAGGACACAGTCAGGGAGAACTGGCCTGGGTTGGGGGACTACTCCGAAGATGTGGTCCAAAGCCACAAGGAAGGAGAGGAAAGACCTAGTGATTTCTGAGGTGGTCAGGACAGAGGAGGAGAGCTATCAGATCAAAGCTCTAAGCCAACGCCAGCAAGGACGCTGGACGACTTGGGAAGGAGTAATAAGTAGGACCGTAGGTTGGGCCGACATGTGGAAGATCCCCCAAGCCAGGCTGAGTTTCCTCATAAGGTCCACCTATGACACCCTCCCAAGCCCCAGCAACCTCTGTCTGTGGTATGGCTCAGAGGAGAACTGCCAACTTTGCAATGCCCCAAACCCGAGCCTCCAGCACATCCTGTCAAGCTGCAAAACAGCATTGACCCAGGGTCGGTATAGGTGGCGCCATGACCGAGTCCTGCGGAAGCTGGCGGAGATCCTGGAGGTACGCAGGGTGGAAATAGCCAGGGAGCGCCTACCACCGACATCAAGACGGATGATCCACTTCGTCAGAGAGGGAGGTGGGGCCCCTAACATCACGCAGCCGCAGAGATCAGTCTTGGCAGGCAGTTGCGAGTGGAATCTGAGAGTGGACCTCGACCGGCAGCTCAGGTTTCCAACTGAGATCACCACAACCAACCTTCGTCCGGACATCATTCTCTGGTCTGGCACAGCCCGGGCAGTAATTTTGGCAGAGCTCACTGTCCCGTGGGAAGGAGGAATGGAGGCAGCGTTTGAGAGGAAAAAAGATCGCTACTGCGACCTCATAGCCGAATGCAGAGATGGAGGGTGGTCAGCTGTCAGCTATCCGGTGGAAGTCGGCTGCAGGGGTTTCGTGGGAGCATCTACCCAGCGCTTCCTGAAAAACATGGGAGTTACCGGCCCTAAACTAAGAAAGGCTCTGAAAGACCTGAGACCAGGGAAGCTTTTGGCTTTGGTTAAGAAGGAAGGACCAGGCGTGGGGAAAGCATGGTTCCTAGGGCTAGCTGCAGGGGGCGGCAGGGAGACGTCCCTGTCGTTGCTCCACCACCGTGAGATGTTCCGGGATTAATGGAGCGAAACATCAATGAAGGGTGGCTCCCGGCTGATGACCCTGCAGCTACCCGCAATGGCACCGTCGGAGGTGCAACAAGCAGAAATGCTTAGCAGGCAGTTACTTGCCTGTGCTACTATCTAGTTCTTACTTCAAGAAAACTATATCCATGAACAATTTTAGTCTGGATTCAGACCCCATCATAGTGCAGAAACTCTGCTTGTTAAAATGACAAATTACTTACTTCTAGCTGCTGACCAAGGCTATCTCAATACTAGTTTTACTTAATTTTAGTGCTGCATTTGAAACTCTTATATCGTCTACATAATTATACTGTTATTTAGGGACAGGCATTAAAGTGGTTTATAACGTGGTTTATAACAAAACGTCACCAATTTGTTCATTTAAATGAGGAAAAATCAAGGAAAAGATAACGTTGGTAAATTATGGAGTGCAGCAAGGATCTATGTAAGCCCCTGCTATTTTTAATATATATGCTGCCACATGGTGAAATTATAAGAAAACATGGAATTAGTTTCCACTGTTATGCCAAAGATACTTAGTTATATATTGCATAGTCATATATATTTGAGCATGCCCAAATTAAATATCTAAATTATCCAAGTGTGTTAAAGATATAACATATTGGATGACCTGTAATTCTCTCCTCTTAAATTCAGATAAGACTGAGATATTATTTATTGGACCAACAACCTTTACACAGAATATCTTAGTAATCAATTTGCACTTAGAATGATGTGGTTACTTTATCCACTACAGTTAAAGACCTGGGTGTTATATTAGACAGCAACTTGACTTTCAAAAATCATATTTAAAATGTTGCAAAAACAGCCATCTTCCAACCTCAGAAACATTGCTACGCTACAGAACATGCTATCTGTCTCTGATGCAGAAAAGTTAGTTCATGCATTCAAGACCTCTAGATTAGATTACTGTAATGCATTACTAGCTGGCTGTCCTAAATCCCAATAAACAAGATACAGTTAGCCTAAAATGCAGCTGCTAGAGTTCTTACTAGGTCAAGAATATATGATCATATAACACCAATTTTATCATCTATATACTGGTTACCTATTAAAGCTACACTGTGTGATAATTTCCCCCAGCTAGCGGTGTAAATGTATATGACCATCCAGGGAATAATAGTTTCAGTTCCTCTCAAATCGGATTTCGTTTTAACTCCTACGGCGGCCGATTTAGTCCAAGATTAACATGGCAGTCCCCCTCTTCACATTAGACACGGTGCCATCGAGTGTTAAAACGCGAAAGGCGAAGCTAGAATTTACGGGTATGTCCCTCTTTGGCTAATGTACTTTCAAGATGGAGGAGCAACATGGCGAACGGCATTCGAACCCCTCACCCGTATGTATTTTCAATGGCATATTATAAACTTACCAGAATACTTTATTACTTGAAAGAAGTGAATATACATTAATGAGCACATATATTTTTGAAAGAAAGTGTTTTGAGCTAAGAATGAACAAAAACAGTTACACAGTGTAGCTTTAAGTTCTGTATCAATTATAAAGTATTGCTACTAACCTATAAGGCCCTAAACGGTTTAGCTCCTGTGTATTTAACTGATCTTCTATCGCCCAATAATCCATTATGATCTTTAAGATCACAAAACTCTGGGCTTCTGGTAGTACCTAGGATATAGGAAGTCTACTAAAGAAGGAAGAACGTTTTCATCTTTGGCACCAAAACTCTGGAACAGCCTTCCTGATAATTTTCGGGGCTCAGACTCCCAGTTTAAATCAAGATTAAAGATGCATCTCTTTAGCCAAGCATTCACATAATGCATCTCATAGTCTTGTACTTCCCTTATATCAGTGCACATAATAGTTTTTGCTTCATTCTTTAAACAGCAGCTACGCTAATTATTTTCATTTTCTGTTTTATCTAGAGAGTGTCAGCTCCAGACTGGATCCAGCCTCTTATTTCAGATGACCATCACATGTGAAGAGACAACTGGAACTCCTGCAAGGACTTTAGATGACGCAGCTCTGCATCAACATGCACTGCACTCATGCTCAATTTTCTATATACTCTAATCATTGTTAACAATATGCAGGCCTATTCCCTTTATACATAGCCCTTTGTCTGTGCCTTAATTTATTTTTATATTGATTAATGATATAGTGTTAGTTAACTGTGTGCTTTGTATATAATGACATTTCTGAAATACATAACTTGGACACTATCTCCTCTGATAACAAACCACTTTAAATTGTAATCTAGACACATGCATTTTCTGCTTTGAAATAATTTGTATTGTGAAAAGTGCTATATGAATAAATGCGAATTAAATTGAATTGAATTGAACTGAAGTGTAAGGATTTGAGCGAGTTTGGCAAGGGCCAAATTGTGACGGTTAGACGACTGGGTCAGAGCATCTCCAAAACTGCAGCTCTTGTGGGCTGTTCCTGGTCTGCAGTGGTCAGTCTCTATCAAAAGTGCTCCAAAGAAGGAACAGTGGAGAACCGGCCACAGGGTCATGGGCGGCCAAGGCTCATTGATGCATGTGGGGAGCGAAAACAAAACAGAACAGAACAGACAAGCTACAGTAGGTTAAATTGCTCAAGAAGTTAATGCTGGTTCTGAAAGAAAGGTGTCAGAATACACAGAGCATCGCAGTTTGTTGCGTATGGGGCGGCATAGCCACAGACCAGTCAAGGTGCTCATGCTGCGGTGACCACCACCAAAAGTCAGAACTGGACCACGGAGCAATAAAAGAAGGTGGCTTGGTCTGATGAATCACGTTTTCTTTTATGTCACGTGGATGGCCGGGTGTGTGTGCCTCGCTTACCTGGGGAACACATGGCAACAGGATGTACTATGGGAAGAAGGCGATCCGGCGGAGGCAATGTGATGCTTTGGGCTGGAAAACCTTGGGTCCTCCATCCATGTGGATGTTACTTTGACACCACCTACCTAAGCATTGTTGCAGACCCTTTCATGGAAACGACAAAATGGTTCAGGAATGGTTTGAGGAGCACAACAAAGAGGTGTTGACTTGGCCTCCAAATTCCCCAGATCTCAATCTAATCGAGCATCTGTGGGATGTGCTGAACAAACAAGTCCGATCCATGAAGGCACCTTACAGGACTTAAAGGATCTGCTGCTAACATCTTGGTGCCAGATACCACAGCACACCTTCAAGGCTCTAGTAGAGTCCATGCCTCAACGGGTCAGGGCTGATTTTGGCAGCAAAAGGGGTGCCAACACAATAATAGGAAGATAATGTTATGCCTGATCGGTGTATAACTACATATATGAACATTTACATTACTTTCATCACTTAATAATTGTGTTAATATTGTCTTACTCTGCCAAGAGCTGACTGGGATTGATGGTCACTAGATCAGTCTTTACTCCAACATCACTGCCATTAATGGGAGCCAAGTTAAACCTGAAAAAATATACACAGATTTAAAAGATAAAGGTTAAAATGCCAAACTGAATAACACAAAGCCAAATAAATGTGCCTTGAAAAGCACTATATAAATGTAACAAAATAAAAATGATTATTATAATAATTATCTAATTTAGAGAAGTGTGTGTGTGTGTGTGTGTGTGTGTGTGTGTGTGTGTGTGTGTGTGTGTGTGCGCTCCTTGGGGAACAAAACAAATAACTGTACCTTTGAAGGTACACAAATGGTCCTTTGAAACAGAATTTTTGCATTTTTAAGTCAATTTGTGGTTTGTTACAGTTTAAAACAAAACACTGTAAAATAAAATAAGCCGCAAACAAAATGTATCATGAAGAATAATGACAACTCATCACTAAACATCACACACAATATTTGCTTGCCACAAATTTTAAATTTATTTTTAAAAATATTCTAAGGGGGGAAAAGTTTAGACGCACACAAATCAGAATCAGCTTATGAATATCAACAATGGTGAAGTACTTAATGCTGCAATGCATGCCGGGAGCCATGAGTTTTAATACTATGGTGGCGTAAAAGGGTTGGAGCTAAACTAAGGAGGACATCAAACTTCTAGGACTGAACTTGAACTTGCCTACCCTGACTTAAGCCCTATTCGGACTGGATTAGTTTAACCTGGGGACGTGGGGGTAAAGTAGTTTTACCTCAGGACGTCTGTAATATTAATGGTCAATTCGCACGGGATAAGACATCTCAGTAAAACTAGTAGAAGTGGGAGGAGTAACTCCCTTTACGCACCACAATGACCTTGTCGTCATGTGCGTATGACGTTGCTTCCTGTTATCACGTGAGCAAACACAAACATGGCGCCAACTAGAAAAACGCGAAACTGGAGCAGGGAGGAAACGCTGTGTTTAATCTCGGTTTGGGGAGAACGTCGTTTTCAGAGGCAGTTTGAGACCATGGTGCATAATCACACTATTTGGGAACAGATTTATCAAGAAGTTGTAAGTAAATGTCCCAAAGTTGAGGACGATTTTGGAGATTGGGGAAAACTGAAGGATAGAATCGACTACCTGAAAAAAAGGTACAGAGACTGCATTAAGCACAACAGACGGACTGGCAGTGATCCGAAGAAGTCCCCATATTTTGAAGAAATGGATGCAGTATTGGGTAAGAATAACTTGTTATCAGTTAATTTCTCTGGGTAGCCATTGGCTTCCTGCAACATTATCTGAGTAGACGTTCCTCTCTCCTTTAGGTTGCCGACCAATAACAGATCCGGGCGAGGATCATATGGATAATCGAAGTTCGGAGGATGAGCGCCAGTCTGAACTCGTAGGTAGGCGTACTATTTCGTTATTTATGTTGCCTAATTTCTATCGACCGGTATATGCTTTTGGTATTGATAATTTCACTAATTGTCCAAGTTACCCATACAGCATGTCTACCTGTCTGTCTGTCTGTCTGTCATTCAAAATGTATACATATATTTTTGAAAATGTTGTTCAAAACATTGTAAAATATATTGTGCTACATATTTTAGCTTGTAGTAATATGTACATTAATAAATGTGTAACATTTGTAGTACATTTTAGCAAAGAACATTCTGTAAGGCCCTGTAATACATTCTGAAATGTAATTTCAGTATATGAAGGTATATTCAACTTCACTGTTTACAGCATATCATTTACACACACACACACACACACACACACACACACACACACACACACACACACACACACACACAAATATATATATATGCTGTTGATAAGATGAAATAACATTAAAGTATAGTTAAATATAAACAAATGATCAGTGGTCTATTTAAGGTCTATAAAAAAGACGTCTCGGTTATCTCATACTCTTCTTTAGCGATCAATAATTGCAAAGATATTTTCGTCTTCACAGCGCCTAGCACTTCTTCCAACTATCTCGAGCAAGATACTACATCTAGCACAACAGAATCTCTACCTGACAATCAAGAGAATGTTGCAGGACCCAGTTCAATTCCCGCAAGATGTTCACAACCATCTCCAGGGCCAGATCCAACCCCAAGCAATGGTAGTGGTTCATTTAAATACATTTTTTCTGTGTATATTTCTGTGTATAAATGTAACTCCTCACATAAATCACTCTTCTCAAAGAATCATATGTGTATGTCTGTCTACCAATCTTATTGTTTTTTTGTTTGTTTTTTTACAGGGGGACGTAAACGTAAAGGGAAGAAAACACAAGTCATGGAAGCTGTGGAAAAGGGCCTTGACCGCATTTTCCAGCATGAAGCTGCTTCAGGTGGGGAGTTCATGCGGTACGAGAGGGACCGACTGGAATGGGAGAAGGAAGCTGAGAGGAACCGGATGGATTTTGAGAGGTGTCGCCTCGATTTTGAAATGAGAAGGATGGAGGCTGATGAGAGGCGTTCGAGGGAGAACAGAGATTTGATTATGCAGTTATTTCACTGCCTTAGGCCAACAGCATTTCCTCCTACCACACCATTCAATTATAGCCCATACCCTAGCTATCTTGCTCCTTCTGAGGTTCAATTTGGCCCCCCTGCTCCAAGTGCCACACCTGTGTCTCACCCAAAACCGCAGTCTCATCCCCCCTCTCTTCCATAAAGTGGATTTTTTTCTTCCAGGTGACTTGTATGTTTTTCAAAATTGCTTTCCTTAAACTTTATACAAAGAAGAGATAGTTTTATTTTTTTATTGATTGGGTATATATATTTTTCTTAAGTTATTTGCACAATAATGTAACAAGCTGTTTTATTTAAACAAAGTTGTAATGTTCATGTTTTTCTTGAAAGAATATGCAAGTTTCATTACAGCTTGCCAGTTACATAAATTTGTTTTCAGAAGTTGACAATACAGGCTACTCGTTCTTTTGTGTAGCATTATTAACAAGTTGTACAAAAAACGTCCCCGGTTACGAATGTAACCTTAGTTCCCTGAGAACAGGGAACGAGACGCTGCGTCAGCTGACGCTATGGGGAACGCCTCCAGCGTGACCGGTGTCTGAGCTACTATCAAACCACAGCAATCCTATTGACCGGCGACAGCCTATGATGTCATCAAGGTGCGACCAGGAAGTATATAAGGGCGCCTTGCAAACATGACACCAGCTTCTTCGTCTGAAGGGACTGTTCGCAGGCAGGCCCAGAGGCATGGCAAAAGTGACGCAGCGTCTCGTTCCCTGTTCTCAGGGAACTAAGGTTACATTCGTAACCGGGGACGTTCCCTTTCGAAAGGGAACTCGAGCTGCGTCAGCTGACGCTATGGGGAACGATATACCCACGCCGCCATGCCGAGGGGAGTGCATGCCTACTGGCAGTGACAACTGTCAGGACAAGCAAATTCAACTGAAATGCCTGAACCACTCCCCCTCTGGTCACATTAGGCTGTCAGTGACAGCATTCCCTACGGTCATAGCCCGAGCTGTGGCCTTGGGGCACCTTCATGTACCCTACCCCGGCCGCTCAAAGGCCTGGAACCAACCTGTTCGAAAGAAGGGGTTCCTTTAAGGGAATGTGGCTAGGGGACCCGAGGGCGCCCCAGCCAGTCACTATTCAGGAAGAACTTCACCGAATGCCACCAGGGAGGCTCGACCTGGCGTCACTATGCGGGACGCTTCCGTCTGCCAGCCCAGTCTGTTAACAACAGAGCCTCTGGAAACTCGCCTCTGGAGAGGCATCAAGCTGAGGGACTGCGAACTGGCAGTGTCCGCCTCAGGCCGGAACTCAGAGACGGGCTATCCTGGAGAACAGCGCTCAGCGTAGTGCTTTCCCACCCTTGCTAGCGAGGGGAGTCAGCTGCTCGATCCTAGGATCTACCGAGCACATACATTACAGGGGTGCTCAGGAGGCCTGAGAAGGCCTACAGGCTGATCTCACAGGGAGGCCCCGAGGGGCCTACGACCAACTGACCAGGCCCAGGCGGCCGTAAGCTCACAGACAACCCTCCTAAGAGGGGAGCTCTTAAGCCTGCCTGGTAGGTACCATGCTGTAGGCAACCTATGCAAGTCCCTGTCCTGTAAGGACCGCATAGCAGCAGTGTAAACTCGTCGTGCTAGAGTATGCGCCCGCCATCAGGTGCTGCCGGCTAGGACCGAAGCCTGATGGCAGGAACCACTAGCTGTCAGCTTGAGCCAGTTATGTGTCTCCGTCCAAGGAACTCATTCCCCCTGGGAGGCCCCGCAGGGCCTACTACTTGCCAGGCTACTCGTAGCCGGCACTGAGACCAGGGAACGACCTCAGGGAGGCCTGGTGAGGCCTGCTACCTGTTAGCAGATCATGCTAGCCGCCCTGGCTAGCAACCATGCTCACTGTCATAGGAACCGGGAACCGGGGCTCACCCTCCGGGAGGCCTAGCGAGGCCTAATCCCTGTCACCCAGTGGCCGAGGCCCTGGACCACCCCCTCAGGGGAAGCCAGATGAGGCCTGCTGCAACCCAGCAGGCCCTCCGGGAGGCCTGGTGAGGCCTGCTACCTGCCATCTGGTGACTGGAGCCCAGGAACTGTTATCCAGCGCTAGTTACCTGGAGTACCCCCTCAGGGGAAGCCAGATGAGGCCTGCTGCATCCCAGCAGGCCCTCAGGGAGGCCCCGCGAGGCCTACTACCTATCATCCAGTGACTGAAGCCCAGGAACGACCCCTTGGGGGAAGCCAGACGAGGCTTACTGCTACCACAGCAGGCCCTCAGGGAGGCCTGGTGAGGCCTACTACCTGCCGTCTAACACCTGAAGCACGGGAATACCCCCTCAAGGGAAGCCCGGCAAGGCCTGCTGCACCCCAGCAGGCCCTCAGGGAGGCCTAGGGAGGCCTACTAACTGGGCTTGTAGCCATGCCAGCGACGAATGCTCGCTGGCAGGTCGGATGAATGCTGGCCGCTCCAAGTCGGGCTGACAGTGGCTGTCTGCTTGGCTGACGAAGACCTAGACATCCAGTTACCACCTGGGGAATCACCCCAGGGAGGCCATGATGGTCCTGCTTGTCGACGAGGTACTGCCGAAGCCGACATCGTCGGGGATATTTCTCCCAGGCGCACATTGGCCCGATGTCGCGACTCACCCGGAAGGAGGCCTGCTGAGGCCTCCTGCTCAGAGTCCACTGCCAGGACTGCCCAAGCTGGCTGCTCACAGCCAGCTGGTAGCCCATGCCCCTCCCGGGGCTGGCTTCATCCCGGAGGCTCACGGGGTCCTCCATGCGATGACGCAGTCCCATCCGGCAGTGCCTACAGACATAGCCTAAACACATTGCCAAAAGCAGTGTACTCAGCAGAAAGTACCTAGACCCTCAAAGCGAGGGGAGTACAACTTACGTCACCTGCGTCAGGGCGGCCGCTCTTTTTTTCCTTCATGCATCGGCCTACCGTTCACGCTAGGGCGTCAGCCATGGCAATGCTTCGGCTTCCAGGGGAGCATCCGACCGAACCATTACGAAGCACGCAGGTTGCGAGTGCAGCTCAACCCGAGCCCTAAAAGGTGGAGCAGAAGACACAGAGCAGAGGGCAAAAAAAAAATATTCACAAATATGCTACCCACCGGCCCAACATCCTCCAGGATGGGGCCAGGGGCCGCCAGAAGGTGGCAGCCACAACAAGCTCTGGAAAGCGGGGTTTTCGCAAAAATAGCCCACCTGCGTACAAGCGTGGGACGCCAAACCCCGCCCCACGACCACTGGCTAAGTCGCTGTTCATTCTGCTTCACACCAACCTGCATTACTAAAAACCCCAAAACGCAGAGAAGGGGGCGGGCCTTGGCCGGACGACTCTAATGTAAGAGGAGGCTGACTAGGGATGCGAAAGGAAATGCCCTGCAATATTCAAACCGAGGGCCTCGGGCGATAATTACTTTCCTTCTTTGGAAAGAAATGCCCCCCATCCCGCAAAAGCCTAGGCCAACCGATGCAGTGGCCCGGAGAGGGCCAGCCTACATAAGAGTATTATACGCGGCTCGGGGAAGCGAAAAAACCTCAATAATACTCCGTCTAAGCCCTGCGAGGCTAGACATAAATCTGTAGTTCGTGCGTAAGCCTAAACTCACCCTCCCGTCTATGAAATTCCACGAGGGGCAACGTTGACCGCTTTACCCTGGGGTGGCTAAGAGCTTCCTGTTTGACTAGGAGAGCACACTCGCCTAAAACAACAGCACATTCCTACAAGAATGAGCGGTTGCCTCAATACTGCTTCATCACACAGAGAGAAGGCAAAAAAACTGTTCGCACAGCTGTACATACAATGGCGGCTATTCTCTCCTAGCAAAGCTAGCTCTAGACATACCACATAACGGCATCTAAAAAATCGTTCTAGCCACCGGACAGGGGAACTACAGGGCCCTATGGTGTCCTCCATCGATACCGTGATCCCCAAACCCTTGGCGGGGAGCATGAAGTCTCACACAACATAAATAATAAATGTTTCCCTCGCAAGGGGGACTTACCAGCTCGCCTCCTGCTTGACGATATCCACACATTAGTTTTACTCACAGTATGCATGTTTGGGAGCGCAACCGCCTGATGGTGCGCTTCTCACAGCCCAGCCAGGCGGGGTCTAGAGTATCATCGTCATGGCCCCCCTCAGGGCCGGATGTAAGAAGCGCCTGGGGAGAAAATGAAGAAGAGCAGTAAATGAGATGTAATTCTTAACTCACCCACCTAAGGGAGGGATATTTCATTCACGCCAACAGCGTTGTGATACTATTCCTCTTATGTGGGAGTCCGCCTCTTTGCGCCCCGCCCTTAACCGCGGGGAGCATGAGAGGCGATGTTGGCACTCAGGCCCCGTCACTGGTCCGTATACCGTGACGCCTCCCGCCTGCCTGGGACCCGGATCTCAGCGGTGTGCGGGTCCTCGGACACCACCACCCGCGCTTCTGTGACACTGGCCCTCAGGCCCTGCTATCGCTGATATGGCGCACAGCTGCGACGCGGGTCAGGGTATTTTCCCTGATTGAGATCCCTCAGCAGGTCTTCCCAGTATACTTGCAACACCGACACGGCGTAAAAGTAGCACCAGGCTGACCCGCTGCCGTGTATGCCCCGCCATCTAAACTTCTTGAAACATAGTTGAAAGAAGCTCAGATGGCAGGGTTGGAGCTAGAACACCCATCCTCCAAACATCAGCATTTAACACCCGCTGATGTCCGTGAATACACTGAATATGGGTTCTTCCATACCCTCACGATCTCAGTCAGGAGATCAGGAAGGAATGGAAAAGCTCAACTGAGCCGACGGTTTTATGGCCGGGGAGAAATCGATCATTCCGTTTAAACGAGCGATCTCTCCTTTAATGCGCCCACATGACGGCCGCAGCCTGCATGCAGCGCGCTCATAACAGCCATCGGCTCAGCATACACAGTCAGGATGGCTGAGAAATTAATTTCCCTTCTCACCAGCCATCCCTACGAGCATTCGTGATTAGTCTCGTCAGTCGCTAGATCGCCGACCCCATCCGAGGGAATGTGACGTGCATCCGCGCTCAGCCTCAGCGTGAGCGGGGA